>NW_017276629.1:1004710-1094648 GCF_001594065.2 Cyphomyrmex costatus | reverse complement strand
ACTCAGAACTACTCGGTACTCTCAAAAAAATTTTCAAAGATTTCCACTATTTTTTTTAAACTTTATTATATTTCAAAAATGTTTTTTATGTATCAAGAACTCTAGGTATTCACAAAATAGTTCTGTTAAGCTGATCAGAACTATGCGACCTTGAATTTCGTTAAAAAGTTAGCACCCCATTTTTAAAATTATTAAAAAATGATTATTAAGCGCATATGTCATTAAAAATCATAGAGAACTCTTCGTATCGTCAAAAAGAAGCAGGAATTATCATCAGAACTGCTGTATCTAAAAATTAATTTTTCAAAAATTTTTAATTTTTTTTTTATTATTCGAAAATTTTTTTTACATATCAGGAACTCTAGGCAATCGCAAATTGAAGCTATTAAGCCGCTCAGAACTATTCCACCTCGAAATTGGATAAAAAGTTAGCACCCCATTTTTAAAAAATGTAAAAAAAATGTTTATTGAACGGAACTCTTGTTATTAACTATTAGGAACTGTTCGTCTCGTCAAAAGGAAGTGGGAACTATAATCAGAACTCCTGAGTACTATAGTTGGGGTGCTAACTTAACATACCCGTCTACGTTAAATGTTCCTTTATGTTGATAGTCGACAGACGGGCAGTGTGCTAGTTGAAGAATTATAGGCTGGAATTTCTCAAGTCCGCAAGCGGGATCTACCTAGATGAAACCGTTTCTCGGATAGGAGATGAATTATTGTTCGTACCTCAGCCTATATCCCTCTCCTCTCAAGATAGTCCTGAGCTCTCTTATAGGTCATACGGCGTTTCGGCGCGAAACTCGCGGTCTTCCCGTGAAAATTTATTTCTTTATACTGGCGCATCTTGTAGCTCTTCTTTCGGAAGTTAATATCCTCTTTAATCTTTTCACGTCCGGAAAACTTCGCCGGCAAAGACTCGCCCTCGCAACTTTTGCGCGCGAACTTCAACGTCGCGCGAACTTCCGCCGTGTGTCTCGCTCACCGCCCTGTACTAAAGTTAAAAATTTGCCCGACAACAAGAGAGGTTACTTTCAATTTGCTCCTTTTGCCTCTCTCGCTTGTTGTCCGTGTGGATCGATCTGCCTGGCAGCGGTACAATCTCTCGTGTGGCTTTGACGCGGACAACCCTTGGGTACGTCTCAGCGACGACGAATATATGAATAATTTCCCCGTCGACGCAGTTCGCCTGACGAAAATCGATATTCCATAAATGTGTAAATGTGTAACCGAATCCCGGCGATTCTCTTTGCCTAAGCAAAGTACGTAGCCTTGTCGACGACGAACGCATGTGCCCCGAGATGCATTAGCTGCATCGTCGTCGCACATGCTGTACCTTCGACATGTTCGACGATCCTCGATCAACAATAGAACTGACAGCGCAGCGATACGCATAAATTTCTACTTTTTAAATTTGCTGTCTTGTGAATTTTTTTCCTGAGAATATCTCGGTATCGCGAAATTCAGCCGTAAACTTATCCGCTATAGCGGAAGAATTTTTTTTCCGATTTTCCAATTCTCGCCGCCCTCTATTCTCCATCAATGGCGGTTTTTTCTCTTTTGTACATCTTTTTTATGTTCGGCAGATTTTATTTTCAGTATTCCCACAATCGGGGGAATACTGAATTTAACGACAAACTTCGAAATTTCGAAACTTTTTCGTGCGCGAGAAAAGGCAATTCACGTTGATTTGCAAAAAAGAAAAAAGGAAAAGAGAAATGAAATGTTGCCTCGATATATTAAAAAAAAAGATTCTCCCGCGTTTGTATGTATCGCACCAACTCACAAAGGATGGATTTATGGGCAATATCACCTACAACGGAAAATTCGGGGCGATAAAGGGGGGCGCGGATTTGCGCGCGTACGCAAGCAAATGTGTTTCAGGAACGCGTACAGAATATTGCGATCGATATCACGTCGTCGGAAATCACAGTGTAATACGTCCACGAGCATTTCCGGCGATCTCTGGCCGCTTGTCACTTTGTCTTCCCGCGCATCTGTTTCCCCTACGCGTGTATCACTACCCTCTCGATCTCCCGCGTTACACGCTCCCGGAAATTCAATTTTCCTGATTTTTCCGTGAAAAAAAGGCCCGATGCTTGCAGTACCGGAATATGATAGCATCGCCGTATAAAAAACAAAACGAAGAAACAGCGAGAGAAACCAAACTCTTTTTCGTTCCATGTAAAAGAAAGGACTGCGTTTTATTTCAGCATGTCCCTTCTTTGTCTGTTTTCTTTCTTTTCTTGCGAACAAAGTTTGCTATCTCACGGAACGGAAATGTTTTATGATGTCGAGCTCAAGCTTTGGTTAAAAATAATAGACAGAACAGTATCGTACATACAAAGTACATGTTACGTCAGGTAATTAAATTGATCTGTCAACATTTCCTAGTTAATTTCGTGACACATAGATATTGTACGAATAAACAGAAATAATCCCCCTAATTAATTACATATTGTAATCCATTTGTGTCATCGTGTTTAGAATTTAATAAACTTGTTATTAATTCTCCTACAGAAGGCTTAGTGGAATAAATTGAAGCGATTGCACGATCGCACTGTTTATTCATCGAGAAAAAGCTTTCGGTGATTGAGCTAATCGCGACGATCCATCTTCATTAACGTGCTTCTCCTTTTGATTCCACACGAAAACAGAGCGAGGGTATAATCGTATCGTGTTGAGAGCGTTGGCAAGAAAGGGAAATTAGGACGCTGATTTCACTCGCGACAAGAGGCAAACTTTTTTTTTATCGTGTCGTATACTGGAACGAGGTAGGCTTGAATAGCAATTAATTACGAGGGGACGTCGGAGCAGCGACCGGAAGCCCGACTCACGATGCGCAGCGAAATATGAAATTCAATTTGGCCGTACACGCGGCCACTTCCCTGGAAAATTAAGGGTTGCCATTTCACCGGTAAGAATTTCGGGAAAGACAGCGCGTCGTTAACGATAACGACTATGTCGATCAATAATCCCGATGTCTTTCTTTCGGAAAAGCCCGGAATCTATACTTAAGTTAAATTAATGGATTATGTAGTGCAATCAGGAAAAGTGATGTGATGTTCTTCCATTTCTTTGGTTTCACTTTTAATAACTTTTTTTTTTAACAAGTCAATATGTTTTCTTATTCGATTTTCTCCTGAGAGATATTTTTAATAAGAACATGATTCTATTAAATTGCGTAGTTTACTTGCGATAGAACGTGCGACTAGAATGTAAATTAATTTGTGGCATTGAGTGTAGTAACTCGATTTCATGGAGACTAAACCGGTTCCCTGTTTTTAAATTTATTTTATCGATTTACAGATCAAAAATATATATCACGTTTATCACATATCGATTATAACCTGCGTATCATACAGCAATACATTTTATGACGAAGTAACGATATAAAATTATAAGTGTCGATACTTAATTTATTGCTGACACTTGAAATTTTGCCTTGGGCTTACATATTCATTGATGAGTAATAAGGATAAAATAGTTTTTTTTGCGTTTCCTGTACTGACACGCCTCGCATTTTCTTTTCCGTCATAAATCCTGTCGAGATTCATCAGATTTGTAACGCGGATTATTCACCACGAATATATCACGGGGACTTTGTGTACGTGAAAATGATCAGTGTACGCAGACTCTCGGAATTATGTTGGGAAAACGACAATGACATATCTTTTTCTCCTTGAATTTAATCAAATGAAAATTGCATCCACGCCTGTTTCCTTTTTCAATCTTTTTTTTCTTTCCTTTTTTGTTTATCCATAATAGTGCATCGCACATATTTTAATCTAGTTGAAGTAACATTCAATCTGTTTTTTTTTTTTATAATTGATCTATAGGGTACACTTTTTGTATTTAAAGTGAAGTAGTTTTTATATTTAAAATGTGATGTAGGTTTGAAATTTGGCGAAAGTGAAAGAGAAGTTCAAAAGCAGTAATAAAAAAACAATAAGATAATATTTTTTACAATAAATTATTTACAGTCTAAAATCTTATTAGCTTCACTATTAAAATGAATGACCAATCTAATTTAAAATATTAGTGTCAACTTTGATTTGGCGATTGCGCATCAAATCCGATAAATCTTATTGGTGCACAGTTCATAAAACTGAAATAATATATTTGTAAAAATAATAAATAATAATAATTGTCTGTAAGTGTACAAAAGAACAATTCAAAGGCTAAGAGCCAGTTATGTAACAAAGATCGTTTAATTTAAAACATAAAAATGATTACAATATACAAACGTTTCGACGCCGATTAGGTTATTTTCAATGTTACAACAAATACATAATTGTAAAATTATTGAAAATCTACATATGTATTTTTCAATATTCTTCATATCTTAATGTTACTAGTCAATAAATTAAAATCGTGAAATTAGTCGTTGGAAATACTAGGCAGTAAAACAGTGTTTAATCTTATTAAATACAATGTTGTGAGTCAGTGAATAAGAAAAAACTCAAACCGGTAATGTTCCACATCATGGTGATACAGTAGTTAATTACTTAAATGTGGAACAAGATTGCAAATATAAAATGTGATTTTTCGACAATGTCAGATAACATAACTGACATTATGTAACATAATCTTTGTTACATAACTGGCTCTTAGCCCTTGAATTGTTCTTTTGTATATTTATAAAAATTTGCATTTAGTATCATTGAGATTCGTTTTAACCAAAAATAGGATTGTTTCTATTAATTGAATAAGAAAACGAATCTATCGATTTTATTGCATGCATTTTCGTATAAAAGGCACACGCGAAGAGAAAATGTGACATCGAGTACGATGTTTTTTACATTTAACTCGAATGTCACGTAGAACGTAATATTTTAACAACCGACATTAAAGTGTGTTTTAAAGCTTACCTGCATTTATTCGACGACATTATCGCGGTGATGGCGACGCGACGTGGTGAAATTCGTCGTTACATTGCGTCGCGAAGTTCAGTTATCGTGGGCGCGATAATTATGCGAAGAGGAGAATTTCGTGCTCGCACGCGCCATTGTCAACTTCCGCTTTTAATGAGCTCACTGCGTTTAATAAGCGCGCGGTATGCAAAAGGAGCGAATTTGCATTGTGGAGACATCTAAAATGCGAGCTTGAGTCATTTAGCCGAATCAACAAAACGACGTCGCTGCTAGCCAGAAATATCCCTTTTCTGTTTTTTATTTAAGTTTGCATGAATAATCTTCTCTTGAATACACATATTGTACAGCATGCAAACGCATCTTCCTAGAGACTTTCTCTCTAAAATTCCTAAGCTGCACTTGAATAACTTCCAAAAAGGCCAAACATTTTTGTCTATACGCAAAATCATTATCACTTTCAACATATTTTTATTCACCTGATTTAATTCGATTGTTAATAAAGTAACAGATTTATTGTAAAAGTTCACGTTCATTTATAATAATAATATATTAATAGTTGATAAATTAATTTGGATACATTTCATATAATAATATAAATTAATAAAGCGTTTTGCAAAGTTTGAATTACACGAGCGTATACTGAGATGAATTTGGAAATCATTTAAATCTTGATAGCTTGTTAGCAAAGCTGTAGATTAAACTTTGGTTATAATCTAGTTAAAGTGAGAGTTACACGTGATGAATAATAACGATTTATCCATATCCGTAAAGTTTAATCTGCGAAAATTTTGTAATCCTTGTTAGATAATTTCATAATTACAATTTATCATGCATTTGCTAAAATTCATCATCAAGGAATACGCTCTTGTGAATGCGTATAGAATTTGTTTGCTTAAACGATTTTCCTAATAAAACGATGCCGCGATATTTTGGTGATTTTTTGGAATCCCACGCGAGATGAATGGCATGAAGCTCCAAGCTAGCAAAGAGCAAAAAGTCACGCGACCTCTCTTCTAATTCCCTGAACGCTCGGTTGTTGCAGGCACACACTCCTCTTCTCGCGGCCGACACGAGACACGTAAGTAGAAAGTTGGTAGCAAAAAGTAGCCGAGTCAAGGAGATTGTTAGCAAGTAGTCGCGGCCGAGAGAAGAATTGCAGTTGTCACGTGCGTTCGCGTCTCTTTTAATTTACACGTTTCATCCGTCTGATAAAATATTTCATGTTTCTGATAAAATATTTCAATTAATCATCAGTAATTCAATATCGGTATTAATATAAAAATCGTTATGTAAAGCTGTTGCTTGCATCTTTTCATAAATTTGATAAGAATTTTATGTCACGAATTTCAACATAGTTTGATTAATATAACGTGGCCGCTTAAATTTTTCTCTTGCCGCGAAAGTAGAGCGTATTTGCATACGATTAAATGCCAACGGTAATATCTCATCGAAGGCATTTATCCCATTAATTACACAGATGACACGATTAACAGTTCCCGCATTGCGTGTTCTGCATTTCTGCAAATTGATCAGCTGCCGTATATATTATCGATGTGTGCGCAAAATTGGCGTATCATTTCGATGGAACTCAAACTATCGAGAAAGATCCGGCTTTATTTTTAATAATTCTATAATTCTTGACAGTATTAATTTAAATAAACAAAAATAGTTTATTTAAATTTTTGAGAAATATTTGATTAATGTCAAAAGTTTGTTAAAATTCTTACTAGAACGCAGAAATAAGTACTGAATTATTCTAGAATAAACAGAATTCTTGAAAAGCGCGTTTCACTTCGATACACGTAAACTTGCCTTCTTGAGATAGTATAAATTGTTGAAGAAGTATTTAATTATTATTTATCATTACAACTTTTACTGCAATATATAAATGGCTACAGAATGACACAAGAAACACTGTACAACGATAACGAATAGAATTAGAGTATAACTTGAAATCTACATCTTTTTCATATTTAAGAATGTGCAGTGTGCTTATTTGTATTCAATTATATTTGATTTTTTTTGCTTTTAATAATTAAAAGACACAACACTTTTTTAAATAGAGTTATAAATTTCTTGCAATACTAAAAGAATTCGTGCAAGAGATTAACTGAAGCGCTTTATGAATCTGGCATTTTTATTTTGAAACAGTTTTTTTAACGGCCGAAACTATTTGTTAAAAATTATAGAATTATAGAATTATAGTTATAAGTGCAACTAGAACTTTTAATTTCGAAATAATGTTCTCGATTTATAAAGTTTACAATACTTATAATAATACTGATACGGCAATTTATTTTTGTGAAGTAACGTTGCCAACCCTGGATTTTACCAAGTTCAGAAATCGACAATGACAGCTGACCAAATCGAGACGTGATATTACAAATGTTTTATAAGATAGCACGGCTATCTCGGCGTTTGCATTGAAGTTTATCATGACATAATTGCAGTTTCATATCGTTGGTACGCGGTGTCTCCTCGTAAATTACGCGTGCAAGAAGACGTAACGGATAATTATTTGCCCCTGAGTCATTAGTGCTAACGATCCCCCTTGCCATTCCCGGTAGTGGTACTGGAATCTAATCTACGAGCAACGATTGCGTTCACGACACGTTGTTCCTTAATCATCGTTTGATCGGTTAACTTCGGCAATTATATATGCCGACCTTCAAGACGCATGCGATAAATCTGGAAGTGTCTAGTCCGCACGAACTTCCTCATGCTTCTGAGAATCGGTTTGTATAATGCGTGTAGGAAATAGTGTCATCTCAGTTTCCTTTTACTCGCTCGCTTCCGTTCCATCGACCGGTCTCATCCAATTTGCCGTGAAACTAATCCAGTTGCTTCTCGAGAGTTTGCCAGCACTTTAATGATTCTAAGCTATTAGATAACATATTATTAGATCTTGTCTTTATAAAATTTGTAATCTTTAATTGATTGTGGAAAGGAAAACGAACAATTATGATAACAGTTTCACACCTATATAATTTTTATATTCCCTTTCGAATGTTGTTCGTATAATGTTAATTGAGGAATAGAATGCAATAAGAATATATGTGATGCTTTATGTAATTTTGAAAAAATAGACTTAAAGTTTATAGTGTGAATAATTAAAAAAAAAGTTTATTTACTTACTGTTCATAATATTTAAATTTGATGAAAAAATGTTAAAAGGCGATACATTTTTATTTATATTATATTTGCGATAATAATTATTCTTAAGATATGCAATTTTGATCCTCGATTTATTACGAATGAAGAGACACAGTAAACTTGAGTGCCGCATACAATTCCACACGAATTGCAATGACAACGATGTTAATTTTACAAGGTATCTTAAGCGTATTGCAAAATGGATGCAAAATTCTGATAGTTGGAAAGCTTGAAATAATTATCTCGCGACGTGAAAGTTAAACTTCATGTAGACGTGCAACAATACATGTTGGCACTGGTACATACAGAGAAATGTTTCCCTTCGAACATACATGTAAACATAGCGCAAATCCGCACATCGGGTTAATTAACTATTATGCATTTCATTATGTTCTCATCCCATTAATGGATTGAAATCCGTGTCTTAATATTTTGATTGATTCACCAGTGAACACAAATTAAATAACGATTAAACGTCAAATAAGGTACACGTTATATAGATTTGGCTAATGTATTAATTTATGCGCATCGATATTTCGCGAATTAAGTAAAGCCTGTTATAAAAATAATCTTGTTTTCTCTCTACATTTGAACAGATCTTTGTGCGTCACATTATCTCACGTTAACCCTTCAGATGCCGCTGTATATTTCAGGACATTATTCATTCAACGGAGTTGATTAGCCTTCGTCGGTCGTGCCGACCTTTTAAATCACCCTTGTCTCTCGAATGTGCAAACACACCCATCGCCTCCTCAAAACTTCACCAGTTTCGTTCTCCTCGGCCTCGTCGGAAGATTCATAGCGAGCCTGATTCGATTTGCAGCGTCGTTTGAAATTCAGGCGAGGACGTATTTCATTCGTCGACGGTCAGAGAAGGAAAGGAAAGATGGGGGAGTTGGGTTGAGAAGGCGGCCCGGTGAATATCGAGCTTGCCAAATGGAGTAAACTGCAGCCTCCGGTTCGTGTAATCTTCCGGAAGTCGCCGTCTGCCGTCGATTACCTTCCTTTCTCTCTCTTTCCTCCTTTTCTTTTTTTTTTGTAAATAGTTTTGTATATCTCTTTTTATCATCTCCTCGTCACCTCCGTTTTACTCCTTCTTCGTCTTCCTTTTTTCGTCGGCTCGAATTCTCCATGCTGTACCTTCCCTTGGCCTTGGCGGTAAATCATGCGAAAGGGGTACTGCATAATCCAGCGAAATGAAGCCAAGTCGTTTTTACGAGACGTCGCGGGAATCATATTTCCGTCATGGCTCCCGGAGAACTGTTTGCTTTCCTCGCAGCGTGGGAAAAATTTCGCGCCAACGGGGAAAATGACTGCCTCCGTGAATAGAGAAATTCATAGTACGGAGCGAATTTCCACATGGCTCGGCGAATTCCGCGGGCGTTCATCAATACGCAGCAGGATATCGGTCTCCAGTATTCATTTCCTTTGGATTAGTACGCACATTGCATACAATGTATACAGGTGTATCCGGGGAAAAATCCGCTTTTTATGTAACCACCATAAAAAGTGGCAGATATTTCTGGCAGGTTCGTATGCGATACACGAACGATGACAGAGATGTTGTCGAACTGACAAAACTTTATTTTTTTTTTATGACATGCGTGCTGTATAAAAGATATTTCTATATAAGAGATATTTGTGATATCATGTGCTACGTCGCGAGTCGTTTAGGACTTGCGAATTTTATCACTTTGATTCATTTTAAAATATTTTTTAAATTTTAAATAATTAGTTATTTAATTTTTAACGATTATATTAAGTTATCGATGTTTTTTTCTAATTTCAACGCTTTCTCTTTCCTCGGCAGAAAACATGTAATATCATCTGGTATAGGATACTTATTATTCGCGGACAGTAACATAATTTCGTTCTTGATAATGAGAACTGTAATATCCTGGTGCTTATCTGTATGCGACATTCCGAGATCTATTTTCCACGAGGCAAGTTAGGGCTTCGATCGTCGTCTGAAATTCAGGGCTCGAGTTGCAGGCACCGTTTCCCGCGGGAAAACATCGTATCTCGCATTATTCCAAGCTGTCGAAATTCCAGTTTCATCAGTGTCTTCATTTCGCCTCTCCCTTTACTATATCGCGTTTTCTCATTGCAATATTACATTCTAATCATCACGTTTATCAAGAAGTTTGCATCAAAATGTGATTAGATCTTCACTTAATCAACAATAAAGTAGCATATTAAAGATGTATCTCGTTAGGCCGTCGAATCAATACTTAAAACCTTTTTTAGAGTTATTTTTAGAAGATTTTATAAATAGATAAAATTGTTTTGGTTATTTCATGTTTATATTACATAAAATAGATAATTTTATTATTATATTTTCGACTCTAAATCGAAAAATCCTACAAAAATCACAATAGCATGCGACCCGCAGGTTACGCATCACTATCTAGGCTTGACAAAACAAGTCATCTTTCTCCGTATATTTTCTTTTGTTTCAGTTTTATGAACGCCTCTATGCTTCTTAATTATGGATTGTTTACTTTTAATTCTAAGCTGCAATAATTTGAGGTATCCTGTTTTGCGACTAAATCATGTTCTATGTTATATTATCGGTTGCGTTCATCGGAATAATCGATATTGCA
This sequence comes from Cyphomyrmex costatus, assembly GCF_001594065.2. Lineage (NCBI taxonomy): Eukaryota > Metazoa > Arthropoda > Insecta > Hymenoptera > Formicidae > Cyphomyrmex > Cyphomyrmex costatus. Next base: position 1,084,018 of record NW_017276629.1, on the reverse strand, counting down.
TCTCATTCTGGCACGATCCATTAGTGGTTAGGGATCATCGGCCAGTAGCTCATGTTGATTACCACGTGGTGCACCTCCTGGCACTTCCCGCGCTTCCGGTCCTATAGGACACTATAGCGTTGCATTATAGGCTACCGGTATTATAACAGGACACGTCGTATAAATCACGTCGAATGACGTGCATGCATCGCTCTCTCAGTTGCGTCCCCTGGCGTCGACGCAAATTGCTGGCATTAGTCGTTAGTGACGGATCATGACTGGCCCTTCCGTTCCGAGGAGATCACCAGCGGCGCTGTCCTTCGTGCCAGTTTCACACGTCTAATAATTCAATTCTGTTAATATTGTTTGAATCACACTTTAATTATCAGGCAATTGTTGTCTATTAATGCCTAAACATTTTTGTTTTGTGAAAAGATTGGTTCCAAGTTGAAAAATTTATTTTCAAACTATCTAAACGCGAAAAAAATTGTGAAGTCATATCTTTATGGCATGTAATCTATATTTTTTTAAAATATAAATTGAAAAAAATCTCTTTAATCGGTTAAAATATCTAATAATTCTTTAATTGTATTAATAGAATACTTTTCTAAACATCGCACTTTGGTTGTTTCGTTTTTTTTTCTTTTACTCTTCCAAATAAAGGAACAATCTCTTTTTTTCTTGGTTGCCTCATATTTGATTCACAGTACATTTCGTAGGACAATGCTCGAATCAACAAAGCATAAACGCAATGTGTTTCTTCAGCTTTTAATGATTTTTTCAATACACGGAGTATATTGCGTGTCGGCAATCATTTATCTTTATTTTACGGAGGATACTCTGTTGCGGTTCGCACGAGGCGCGGAATTTATATTAATGGTAGCACGCATAGATATTAGGAATAATTACATTTTTCCGTTGGAATGTGGTTCCGTACATGAGAGACTCGTATATATCTGTATAAATATATATATATATATAGTGTGTATATGTATATACATATATAACATTTATTATATGAAAGTTATTGAGATAAATTGCGGATCACATTCTATTAATTTGAACGATATCATTATGTCCGTTTCATTGATTAATTTCATCTTGTTTTATTTTGCAACGTATCCTTTGTGATTTTAACTTTTATCAGTATTTCAACTTATATTGTCGTGTTCTCTTTCTATTAAAACAGGTATGTTTAATAAATATTCCAAAACTAATACTTTAGCGCGTTCAGTCTGCAATTAATAGAGTTAAAACTTCAAAATTATTCAAGCGAATTATTATCCGAGAAAGTTTTGTTCATAACAATGCATGCGATCAAACAAACACTGTAAAAAAATAATTGTATAAATATTTTTCTTTCATCCGACGGAATTTTCCGCTCACAATCAGATTTTCGATTGTACTGGTAAATATTAAACTAATTTATTAACTCTTTCGCGAGTCCAGTAGTACATATATATAATGTACCATGCGTTAAAATCACATTTTTCATAAATATCAAATTATTTAACTTAAAGAGAGAGAGAGAGAGAGAGAGCTCGTTTTAAAAGAAATTGTTCAAACTTTAATTGAAAAATATAATAAATATAAAAATTATGTATAATACATAGTAAGATCAAAAAGTTCATGGGTTAACCATGAAAGATTCAACATGGTTTGTCCAACATTACTCTTACAATGAATAGAACGTGGCAATAATATAACAATATAAATGTCCAATGTTATTTCAAATTTTTATGTTATGACTTTTAAAAATAATTAGATAGCACATTCTTTAATTCTAAAACAAAGTTGAATATTAAAGAATTAGCGAAAGCTAGCGTAGTCTTAGTACGGTTGGCCGAAAATGTTTATTCTGGAATTGGGACATCTGAAGCCAGGCCGGGCTGGCACATGCAGATACCATGTTCTCCGCAGGTGCATAAAGTTTAACTCGCAAATTCTGTAATCGCTGCGCTAGATCCACCCATTTGCTAACCGGATGAACTGCAAACGCAGATTTATACCGTGCGGTCGTATTGCCGGGCAATCGATTCGATCGAATACCGCAAAAAGCGCCCCGTTCCATGAGTTCTGTATATGAATCGCGCGTATTTAACTCGTTTTCAAATGACGAATATAATCGTTAAGAAAAAATGTCTAATTACTAAATCAATTAAAATTCTGGTTGAAAATGGACGAATCACATAATGTTCTAGTTAAATCTATTAAAATTCCAGTTATGGTAATCGGAATTCTAGTTGATATAATCAAGATCTTCTGGTTTGTGCTATTTTCAAATAGACATTTTTTTCTGTGAATGTAATTAATATAATGTGGTGTATCGTGATAGTGCGCAAATAATTTTGTAGTTAATAAAAATGCTACTATAGGATATTCAAGCAATAAATATGTTTCTTTATAGGATAATATGATTTTATTATGAATAGTAAGGTATGCAACGTGCGAAGAAACGTAAAACAAATCTTGTTACGGATATTGCACGGCATAACGAAATAGGTGTGGTAAATATTAATCAGTTTCAATGAATATCTTCACCGCACGAAAATAATTAATGCTTCGGTAAATGTGAATAATCCATAATCTTTTATAAAACGTTCGTTTTTTCCTACTCGATCGATATAACGCCTCCGAGTTTATGAATTGATTTATGAAGCGAGGAAACGTCCGAGTGTTGGTTTCTACCAGAAATGGCTTGCCCGCATCTGAAAATTGGGGAATATTATCATAATATATTCCACCTCATCTGCATTGGAATTACCGACCAGATAAGGACTCGAAGTTCGGTATGAGCGAGCTTTAAAGCGAAGTCGACTTTCCCGTGGGAAGAAAGGCATATGAAAAATCATTGGGCGGGATGTAAATTTAAAAAATTTGTTGTGCATATCGTTATAATTTATGGATTATGATATTAAATTATTACATTGATATAATTTAAGTGTCATTAAACATTGAACGTTACAAATTATTATATTATAAATTTTATGCAAAATTTCATAAATTTTTATTTTTAATGATATAGCAATAGAATAGAATGAATTATTTATAGCTCACGCCTTTCATGGGAAATCTTTATTTAGCGCTGAATTAACATGAACGGGAATGAAAACTATGGTATAAGTCGACAGAGCACCTCGATGAAATCTAAAACCTAAGGAGTGTATTTAGGTCGACTTCTTTGTTTCTGACAGCTCGTTCGTCCTGACTTTTAAAAACTACCGGACAATTTCCGTGGGTTTATCTTCGCGAAACTTGTTCAGCGCGCGCGTAAAGCTCCGCCGAGTAATTTGAACGAAAAGTAAACTCTGAGGCTCTTTATTTTGCTTGGCTTTGCGTTAGTAAGAAACTACAGTGTCTCGACGAATCGACGTGAAATCGAGACAAACTCTGAATGTTATTTTAAGTTCATTATTTCGGTTTGAATATTGTTAAATCTACTGCCGTTGATACAATATTCTTATGTACATATTTCATTATTTTCTAAATTAACTCATAATTTTGTATGCAGTCTTTTTTTATTTATTTATCTATTTACAGGTGAAATGTGCTTCTTAATTGTGCTTTTTAAATACGTCATTTGTTTGACTAAAATTTTTTTAGTAACAAATTTTATGAGCAATTAATTTCAAAACATATCTATAACATATTTTGCTGTATGTTTACCAGTAACCATGATAGTACCTATTAATAATCATTTTAAATTTTCTAATGCCTTTTTGCAATATTTTAGAGCCAAAAATTAGCGAAAATTCTGACATCAAATTTTTGTTTATAATACTTTATGCATATTTTTTTGGAAGTGTTAATATAACATAACATCGACAATCCTGAATGGATAAAAGCAACAAATTCTGAACCAGAACAAAAAAAATTAGCATTTATAAATGTCATATACTCAAATTTATTTTCAATATTTGGAGAGGTAGTTCCTCAAAGGTTCAAATGTTTGCCTTATTTAGACTAGCTGATTGTCTACATGTATCGCGAATCTTGGATGTAATTAATCTTTATGATGGTAAATCTATTTATGAGCCATGCGATATAGTATATCTTACTCCATTTACCGTAATGACGCTGCTGATATTTAGGTATCGAACGGCATCACTATATGAAGTAACGATAAGGGGAGAGAGGGCCGTTACACCTGCATGGATTTTGGGATGGCAGGCGTAGAATAAGGTCGTAAACTCCCCGGGCGTAAACCGGTAAATGGTACGTGCCAAAGTAGAATGAAGTTTCCCGACGTTGAATTGGTGGAAGACGCCCGGGCCGATCACCTCGATCGAGCGTTCACTGTTACTCGGGGTCTTCTCGTACGATCAACGTAAGCCATGAAACATGGTGCTGTAACTCCACACGCCTAGGATTACTAGTCAAAACTACCCGAGGGAGTTATATGGCAATACAGAATCGCTTAGTTTGTCTCCTCTTGCCCACCGGAAACAATCTCTACTTCTGTCGGACGCGAGAATTTCAACGGTCGCAGTGATCATTGTGTGTTTCAACCCTCGGGTTATCGCAATACTAACGGTGAATGAACGATTCATTATTCTCCTCGAACAAATCGAGATAATTGAAACATCTTGACTTTATATTTATATTTAATTTAATAACGTGTATCGCATTGGTGCGATACCATTATCACGAAAAATATGTGAATATTTATTAAGAGTTTTTATTTTAGCGCTTGCAAAATGTTTAGAAATATTACAGAGTTTTATATTTATAAATGTTTACATTTTTCCCATGCTTTTAATCAAACTTTTAATATTCTTTGATGTAATCTTCAATATTTTTTTATTAGTGCTATAATAAAAAAAATAATAAATTTTGTTAAGAGCTCAATAATTAAATATCATATCAATGAAGGATAAATCGACATTAATAAATAAACGTATAATATCTAATGGTTTTTCTTTTCTTTTTTTTTTGCTTTTTAGATCAAGTGCAATAAATAAACTTTATAATTAAATTTGGACACCTCGTGGAAGCATCCACTATCTGTAGATTATCTAGAGATAATGACGCTCTAAAATGTCTTAATTTCCGTGGAAATTCTCGAGGGCACCGCGGATGAATGAACACGATGAGAGAGAGGGAGTTCATACTTTCCGCATCTCGATAAATTCTCACAGCGAGAGAATTTATTGCACCGCGAGGGCGTCTCAAACATTCCATGGATTAACTCGTCAAAGTGTCTCTCAAGAAATTGTCCCGGCCACCCCGTTACTCTACACTATATCCTCGAGGTTGTATGCAACTATGCGGCGTGGATTGAAGTTTGTCGTTGCTAAACTTCGAGTAACGTGTGCTACCCCAAACCTCTCTCTTTCCCGTGGCAGTAATCGAGAAATTACGAGCCGTACAAGAAAGTAATCGGAAATTTGCACAACTTTGATCGCTATAGCGAGAACTGTGGTTTGATTGGGCGCTGATACTCTCGACGAAAGTATGAATATTATGTAGACAACAAGAGCAAACTATGTAAATCCAGATTGCGTGAAACGAGAAAGCAATTTATTTAGTGTGCGAGTAAACTACTCCGAGTGGAACTGACGCTTACCGTGATTCTAAGGAGCAGAAATTGAATTCCCAATCGGAATGGCAATGAAAGGAAAAGAGCACGAACGCGCGATGGATTTGTATAATTCGCTCGATCGAATTGATGCTAAGTAACTTATACAAATGAGATCGTCCAATGTGCTGACAGATAAAATCTGCATATTATGCAAAAAGAAATTATGAAAAGAAAATTACGAGAGATTCATGGAGATTAGTGATATACGAGGGTATAACATATAACGCAAAGAATGAGGGAATTCGAACAAATTGCGCAGTGAAAAAGAATAAAGACATTTATCGATTATATATATACTAAATTTTGCTTTACGACATTACATTCCAAATTCAAGCAGCGTGTTGTTTTATGGACATTCGTGAAAACTCGTGGTTTCACGGTTCTGCAGCTTCGTATACTATTATTGCACTTGAATCGCTCGATTTCCTCGTGTAATCCGATAAAGACATACGGTTCGGAAGAACGGATTTTTACGAGGGTAAGCAACGTTTGACAACCCCTTTTGCGCTTCGTATAAAAACACTGGGCGTCGACAGCGACCAGAAAAGAATGGGGAAAGAAAAGCAGCCGGACGTGACCAGGATAAGGGCTGCTTTCCCGTTTCCGATTCGTCCGAAAACTCAGAGGCTTTGGCTTGCTGATACGGAATACAAGATTGGAATAAATTTACGGTACTTCGTGCTTCGTATTAAGCATTCTATGACCTCCCTCATCGTCTTCATTTGTAAAATTTTATTCATTCGTTATCGATGATATCTTGTTTTAACATCACTAAGAAAAATTGAAATGAAATTTTTCTTTATTATATTTGAAGATTATGCACTTTAAACAAACATTTTATGACAGTTTTTTTCGAAAGAGACGTTATTTTCTTCAAAGTATTTTTTAATTTTGAGGTTGACTTTTTAAGATTACGATTCGCTGTTTTTTTTCTCTTAACCTCTTACAATCAAATTGTCTGCGAAAGCATAAAGAAGCATAAACCTTCAAAACTGCACATACCTTCGCGAATAAATTTATTCCACGCAGGTACTTTTTATAAGATTTAAGCAATACGAATGTACGCTATATTATTATTTGTGACGCAATTTGCTGCTTCTATTTCTAGACTGATAATAAGAAATAGAAATGATTGTACTGCAATTGCGAATTCTCTGGACGACAGTATTTTCACATATTGGAAATTCTATAATACTTTTATTCTCTCTACCAGATTCTTTGCACACACATGCATACACACATACTCACACGCGCGCGCGCGCAATACGAGTGTATGAATTAAAAGTATTTTAGTCGTGGATGATTTCTTATGATTTCTAAGAATATCTTCGAGTTTATGTACGACAGTAGTAACTTTTATTTTACTTCGGTAAGTGGTTGGATATTTTCGTGCAGTCGATCGTAACATATTTTATGCGCTCTTTAAAACTTATGGGTAGACATTTGATTGGTGGTGAAATATAAGGTAAATAGATAAGAAAGTATATCCGTTTGTTTTTATAAATTTACGTATATATCTATCAGATTGTTAATGTACACGCAATTTGAAGTTTTATTTAAAAAACTTTTTTTTAAATCACACTTTACAATAATTTATATTTCTTAATTTGATCTGCAACATCATAAAATATCAATATTTTTATAATGTTATTTACAAAATTAACGCGTGTAAAGAAAATAATTCACATGCTTTTAAAACAATCTTAGTTTTTGCAATACATTTTTTGGTGGGCATTCTCTATTCCTTTTTTGTTATTGTTAGCGCGTCGCATTTCTACACGTCTATTAAAAAATATTTAAATATCTGAAAAAAAATTATTCATTTGTAATATTATGAGCACATATAAATAATGTACCGATTCGTTAAAATGTTTAACAAGTATTATAACGACTTCGTTATTCATAATCTATAGTTTTTGCACACGAAATACAGACGTCAGAATATTATAAGAAGACCGCAATTTGTTTATATTTGGTTATGCTTCCGGTGTTCGCTCGTGGGATTTTCTCAAACGAGAGCACCGTTAATGAATATTTATATCATTATCGTGGCCCGTTTCTTCGTATGCAAAGAAAGCTTAACGTGCTGCCGCTTGTCCGACCTTCTCCACCTTCGCTGCATATTTTTCAGACCCGGTAAAGAAGTAACCGAGAGAAAAACAGTAAACGTATAAATCCTCTAGATTTCTCCACTAAGAAAAATGCGAGCATTGAGCTTCGTCGCAGTCTCGTTGTGACATGAGCTACGATTAAATCGTCTGAATAAATTAATACAATTAACGGTGAGAATTTAGAGATATGCCTTATAAAAGAAAATCGTATTTGAGAATAACAATAACTATATGTTTTAATCTTTAAATAATTTAATACCTAATAATAAAAAATAAATAATTAAATAAAATATAAAGAATCTTTAAATTATAAATTAAATGAATTGACATTAAATTGCTCTGCCAGAAAATATATCTGTACAAGAAGATTACGTTAGAACTACGTCGTTAAATTTTAAATTGTTTTGAATTCTTATCAGTTTTTGCTCGTTATACGTTAAGCATATGTGCTGAAGCGATCAATTAACTCTCAACTGCAATATCCGTCGTAGCCATCCGAATTTTCCGATACGTCTCGGGAAACTTCGCGAGCCCGCCGTTCGCAAAGATTGGATCGTTAATACGAACTCATTAATCACACCCGGCAAGCAGCCTATGAAATTAATTTCGCGCGTCGTTACTTTTAATGTTAGCCGATAAATTTGTACGAGATCAATTTTACGATAGACAGATTATTTTGATTTACTCTCTTTCCTGAGTTGAGTATGTTACTTGTTAGTCTCGTTGCTTTTGTTTAAATCTCATTCTTCATGAATTCTACGTAACGATGCATGGCGTTTGTCGAATAAGTTTCTAAATTTTTACATATATTTTTGAAGAATGTGGAAATAGAATAAGATTTGTTTCTTTAATATCTTTATTATAATATTAAGGAAAAGATGTATCAAATTTTAACAAATATTTCTTTGAATAGCGCTAACTTAACATTTACTTGTGGTATAAATAAATATTTACTTAATAAAAAATGATAGTTAAATAAAATTAACGATTCTTGTACTAAACAAATTGTTAAATTAAATATTTATTAAAATTTACATTTTTCTCTTAGTGTAGCAATAGTTTAATATATTATATATTGTATATATCATATATATACACTTTGTTTTATTTAATCAATGTTTTTCCATTTCGGAATATATTATGTTTTGTATGTTTATAGTTGCTGTATTATCAGTCGCTTATGACTATCGAAGTGTTTACGCTTTCGAGACACACGATCGTTCGTGTGGAGGTATCAGCGTAAATTCACACATTTTAGATCCCGCATTCATATAGTGTCCGCGTTTTATGCGCGTTTCGGGTATCGCGAGTTTACGCCCGGGGTAACATCGAACGCGGCTATGGGAGAGGAGCGAAGGATTGTCGACGTTAAATCCCGGAGTATGCGAGCTTTGTGAATTAAAGCTGTACCTGCAGAGAGTTGAAATGCCGCAGCATGCTAAACGCGAATCCGCTGTTATCGTAACGCGATGTCGGCCCCATACGAATAGAGATGCAGATGAAGCAAGCTCGATGCACAGAATTAGCGCTCCACTCTTTGTGACATATTAAAAACCGAAATGTATAGAAAGACTTTATAATTTAAACTTCAATATTCCAATATATATAGTTTTCAATGTAAAAGATATGTATTTGTCAATGTATTAATTTATACGAGAGCGATAGATATGAAAGATGAGACTTTATATTTCGCCTGTTGAACATATAAATTATTATGATACGTTATACGCACACATACACACACACAACATAAAGCTGAAGAGATTAATAATCTCGAAAATATAATCTGATTTAATAACTTCTTTCTATTTCACAAGTTCGAATATGAAATTATTTTTGCGCAGGTGGATTTAGTTATTCAAATATACTTACTATTTGTTTTTGTCAATTAGAATATTAATTTCAAAATTTGGGGTACATATAAATATCGTATATTGGATTAGTTTAATTAATTTAATTACACATTTCCCGGAGCGTAAATCAAGATTAGACTAACGAAACAAAATTAATTTATTCATAGATGAATTAAGTAATATAATTGCACGACAAAAAAGTGTAGAGGCAAGTTTTTTTGACAATGCTGAATAAAAAGAAAGAACGCGACGCATTGAAAATATCAATTTAAATGCTGCATTATTTTTTTGGTAATTATTTTTTACTTATTTAATAACAAGACCTACGTTATATTTAATTGTTGTTGATTTTATTTACACATTATTATGTATAACGTTTATTTGGATTGTAAATTAAAGCTCCGAGGAAAATATTTTATATACTTATGAATATGACAGCGTAACTTTCTTGCTTTGCAACTTTCAGGCAGCTCGAGTTTAAAGAGAACAGCGAAAAATTGAGCGTACCGGAATATGCGGAGTCACGATCGCGAAAAGTTCGTTGGACGCGCAAATTTCCGCGCGATTACTGCACGAGGAGAAACGCACGGAGAGCTGCGAAAAGCGACGGTGTGCAAAAAGCGACTAAGCGGCCACGATTAAACCACGAAATTAAAATCCGTCAGTGGTGAATGCACACTCTGGGTTGGGCGTTTTATTATAGCTTTTTTCCAAAAAATGATTCTTCCCAGAAAATGCAGCGATTTTGTTAATCCGTAGCAACGTAGCTTCATAACACGCTGAGTGTACTCTCGTATCATACTATTCTACAGATCGTTACACAATTTACCACTTTCCTTTGAGTAACAAAAATTCACGTGGATTTTAATATTTTTCGTGTATTTCCCTTTGGAATTAAAAGATGGTTATATCTGAAAAAATTTTTAATATATTTTAAATAATAGATATTATTTGGAATCGAAATAAAAGTTCATAACGCTTAAAAATTGAAGTAGTAGTGATTTCATTAAAAAATGAATGAAATTTAAATTTGAGAAAAGGATTTTAAAGTTTATAGACTCTACTTTCGAGAGATTATATTAAGTCTTTTAAATTTCTCTCTGTAAGTTTGTTAATTTTTACATATATAGAAAACTATAAACTAAACAAAATAGGAAATTTTTTTCTTTGTAGACGTGTCCAAAAAGGTTTTAAAAAATGTTGTAACATAAAAAACTTAAGGATTTTCTTTAAAAAATTGTCTTTTGAAATGGTTCCTAACATTTTTTATTTACTGAATTATCTGGATTTTTTAAATAAAAGGAGCCACTTTGATTGCTAATAATTCTATTAAAAATCATTGTAATGAAAAAATGTTAGGTATAATTTTATAAATTTTTAAAGCTGAAATTTTGCTCTATCGAATGATATAATTGCTAAATTTTTTCTAAAAACATACAAATAAAGTAACACTGTCGAGGGGAATTTTTGTTCCGATCCAATATGTTCACTATACTTTATGTGTATTGTTTAATATAATTATTAGTGATAAATAATGATATAAAAATATTTTATTTATATTAAATTTCTATATTATATAATATAATATAGTTTTATTGTAATCTAACTCAATTTTAGTATTAATTAGATGCTTGGATAGCTCGACTTTTCAACTATTTCTATTTTAAGACTTTCCTAGTGTCTAGCTCAGTTTCAAAAAACTATATAATATTTTTGCAAAATTAAATCAGAGATTATATACGAGAAAAGTAAATTATTTCGAGTCGATTCAGGGTGAACGTCCGCCATTCCAAAAAATTCTACGGCGACTGCATCGTTCATAGCGCGAAGCACAAAGCGTGAACTGAGAACGACACTTCCGCGATGTCCGACTCGCTTTATAATTGAACGAAACAATCACTGGTCTAGAGGAGACATAGACACGGCGACGCCTCACGAACATTAGACCATCGAGATGCTTTTTCTCGCGACGGAAAGGCAATTAGCCACCATAGCTTGTGCCAATCGTGGCCAGTATAAGTTTTGCAAGCATGTTGCGAAACACGATACAAACCCCAATGCCGATCTAACGCCATGCCGGTTGGAGGGGTTCCAATTTTGTTAATGCACTTCATGGTGCGATAGTTTCGAGTTTCGACACTCAGATACACGCTCGGGAAGCTCTCACCTTGAGTCGTGGTATCGTTTAATTTGCGACGAACTTGTGGAACTTTCGATCGACAGCATCCTCGAGTAACCGTCTAACGAGAATTCAACTGACCGTTGAAGCTATGGATTCTGGTTTGCATACGTAATGATTTTGCAAATTGTCATCAGATTTCAGTTACATATAGATATAGTAGCTGATGGGATCACTCGTGCTGTTACATTCTTCACTATAGATCGACTAATTATCCTGTCGAAGATTTTACTATTTTGTTGGAGATCTGGAAATTATTACTTTTTGTTTTATTTTGTCTAAAAAAAGAAAAAGGTATTTAGGTCTGATCTTTCTGGCGGCTTGTCGAAACCGCGGAAGAAAATCAACTTAAAGAAAGTCACCCAAATTTTTAGCGATTTTAGCCAGGATTTTTTCCAACAATTGGAGAGAGCTAGATAGATATTCGTTAAAAATATCAGTCTCCGGTTGAAAGCCAAACTGGTGGCAATCGCGATAATATTATTACATTTTTAGCATAATATAATAGAATCGTGACTTTTAAACTTATCACTTAAGTTGCATGCAAATTTTATATAATCAATCTTACGATATATCCGATATGATTTCTTGGCAAGGTTCTCTCTTTAACATATATATATTTCCGTATGCTATCTCGGAATTCAAGAACCGAGTGAAAGGGTACTTTTTGTTGCGATTTTCCGCAACAAAACGAGACAGCATAACGACTCCTCTCGCGGCGCTCGGGTTACCTCCGGCGTTAATTCCGCTTAACACGCCCCGGTTCTCGCCTTTTAGCCACGCACGTTACTTACGTTACCATGGTGGCCATTGTACGCAGATAGTACCCACCAGACATATACCGCAGCGAGAAGGAAGTATTAAATTTAAAGGATTGCGCAAGTCTTTTTTCTGTCGGTATTACGTCCGCGCTATTTCCCTTGTGTCTAATTATGACAAATCTTACTCATTATGTTGCACAAAAAAAGCACGAGTGACTATATTCAATTTATTACTTTAATATAATTTATGTGAATAATAATTATATTGTAGTGCACTTTATTTACCATTTTAATAAATATTATCGTTATTAAATTATTATACAATATTATAATCTATATATAAATATATATTATATATATAAATGAGAAAAATTTCCCATTTTGTTTATTTCATAATTTTTATATACATATAAAAAAATTATCAAATTTACAGAAACTCAAAAAATAAAATGACTTTTCAAAAGTAGAGATTAGTTTAAGTTTAAAAATTTCTTTTGAATATATAAATTTTGTTTATTCTTAAGAGAAAGTTACATTTGCTTAAATTTTGAAGTTCGTAGTCACGAAATTTTATTTCAATTTAATATGGTATATTAAAGCTTTTTCCAAAAAGTACAAATCAAAGTTATATCATTCTGTTTCTCTTTCTCCCCTTTTTATCTTATTTTCCTATGTCTTTAAATTTCTCTGTGTCTCTTTTCTCTCATCGTCTATGAAGCGTAAATTACAGACGAGGCTGCGGAATTTCGCACGTCAGCTACCTCTTAATAACAATCCCTCTCGACTGCTGCGGCAGCTTCACTAGCGTCTCGGAGAATTTAACATTTACTTGTGCAACAGGAGAAGACGAGGAAGGGAAGTCAAATTTAATCGACAGTAATTTCGTTCATCGTTAAACTCACTGCTGCGCCCAATCATTGGCGGCGACGGACACCCCGCATATAAACTTTGGAATTACGAAACCAACTGCATGGATCCTGCCGCGCATGATTTTATCACGACGTCGTTATTCGCTTATCTTCTATTAAGGAAAATTTTCGCCTCTATTTAATTTTATCTTCTTTGGAGATAAAACAACGATAATGGCTCAACACTTCAATTTCTCCATCTTGATAAAGCCGCTCAAATCCTTAAACTTTACTTAAAGACTTAAAGTGATGAAAGCTTTTGTTCCTCCACTTGAATGCTCTCGAAGAACAAGGTAGACAATGGACGACGGTTACTTTCAAGGTCAACGTAGCCTGAAATTCGCTCTATTTGCTACGGAACGCGGCTATCTTTATCCGCCGCAGTTGGAACCGACGTACCGACAAAGGCCGACGAATATAGCCAGTTTTGACACGAGATGTTAATTCGAAACACACGCAGCCACGATGACGATATACCGAGCCAAGTTTCTGAAACCACCACGTAGCCCTTCGTATTCACGTCATTCTAGTGACGGTTAAAAATATCATTTTATGTACAAGAGAAGATTTGAAAAAGAGAGAGAGAGAGAGAGAGAGAGAGAGAGAGAAGGAGAAAGAGAAAAGGAGAGATAGAGAAAGTGACGGTATAGATGGCATGCACTGAAAAAAATTTACTAAATTTTAATAAATATTTGTTTGACTATTATACTAATTAAACATTTACAGTAAATAAATATTTATTAAATAAAAAATACTTAAATAAATAGTTCTTCACTAAATAAATATATGTTTACATTTAGTAAATATTTAGTGCTTTAGAAGATGTTTAGCGAATTTCTTAAGCCTAGGACCGATGTTAACTGATGCTAATTCTGACAGTCTAATTACATACGGCGTAAAATTACGAGCGGTCAACGAACGATGCGTGCAATGAGCAACCCATCGATCAAATTCCTCTCCACGCCAGTCGGTTAATTTTGGCGGCAGGCCGCGCGATCCGTGGCGGGCGCGTGCCGGCGTTTATTTTCACAGAGAGTCGGAAATAGCCGGCGGCAAAGCGCGCGCTCCACCCAATATTATAATAGCGATGACTGGCGCAGCAGACGCAACAGTCTGCGGGCGAGTAACGTTCCGCTGTGCGAGAATGGGAGGTGAGTAACGTTACTCCTCGGCCGCTGTCCGTCGCTGTCCGGCGCGACGGAAGCTGCAGTTTCATGTTTTCCTGCGACCGCACTGTTCACACAGTCGTGAAAAACCGAAACGCGCTTGCCGACATTAAGAATCCGTCTTCAATCACGATAATTACGTCAAAGTTCGCGCAAATAGTCGTTCGGTTTTGTGGAGTCATGCATTAATATATTAATAGCAATAACAACGATAATAGTTAATTAATGGAGATTTTTTATTGTAAATATTACCTTTATCTGGAGATAACTGTTAAGTTAGGTAAAAATGTGAACATTTCTATCGCTTGACAGATTTGTTTTCGAATTTGACGAATTTATTCATAATAAAAACGTGATATTCATGATATTGACATTGTCAGTTATCTGACAGTGCACGCGGGTCACATAAAATGCAGCGCGGATTTATGTAGTGCCGTATCATCGCGATAAGAAGCAAAAAACACCGCTGCACGCGAAGTATAAGCGACGACGCGACGAACGGTCGGTGTGAACTATATGCAAAACGCATAAATTTGCCTGTAATAAATCAGTCAAACGTCAGTGAAACAATCTCTGCTTGCTATTAAAATTATTCGAGCACATGATGGACATTCGTCGTCACGTATAATCGGATCGAGCTGAATGGAGACTTGTCTTGCAAATCGGTGCATAAGTTTACAGTGTTGTTAATTTCCACGCGAGAGAGAGAGAGCGTTAGGATGACATCAAAAGGGTCCATGTATGATGCAGATCAATAATTGCTAGCATGGTTAACCGGATCCGGAAAATGGTAATTAACGAAAATGGTTTCGGATGCACTTGGTTGAACACTTGGGCTCGCGTTTCACATGATTTACGACGAACGTAAACCCTTTGACGATTCCGGAACACGCTCGTTTATCGTTATCGCAACTTCCGTTGTGTGGTTGCTTAGAGCCCACTCAAGGAAAGGATGATTCTAATCAATTCAATGAGGAAATGTTGTGTTTAATTCTTTAATTCTCTCTATTGATTATAAAACAAGGTCTCATTGCGATTAGAATCACATAGTATTTTATCACGTTTTATTATAAATATTGTAATATAGAATAACATAATATAACAACATATGCGATCTTATATCAGTAGTTTATAAAAAGAAAGATCTATTTTTATAAACAGAGTTTATTTTAATTCACAATGAGAGCAATTACTTATATAAACATTTTTAAATTACACGAAACACGTGGATCACTCAATGAATGGTGATATAACGAGTCGTGAAACAAGTTCGATAAGCGCAGCTGATACCGTATTATGTATAGTGCATGAAAGTGCGGATTCCCCGCGCTCAGTCAGCCTGTTTCGTCTCATACAATTAATTAGCGCTGCAGTATAATCGCGTCGCTAATCGTCCGCTAATTCTCGCGCGGACATAATTGCCGCAGCGCGGCGGCGCATCGTTGATGGGCTGCACTCGTATCGACGAGCACATCGCTGACGAATGCACGGCTCGTTGCTGCAGCGATGCTGTGTTGGGTTTAGAGGACAGAGGAGCGGGAAGGAGGAGGGGGTGGTTTAACAGAATGGCATAATTCCTACGCGATTAATTCGCGATCACTGCAATATACATCGGACATCGCATTGCGTGCGTCAAATTTGCACGCGGCGGATTATCTCGATACACGCGGCCGGTGCAGGCACATCGGAATGCGTCCAGGGATGCATTCCGATTTGCATGCACGCACGCGCGAGAGAGAGAGAGAGAGAGAGAGAGAGAGACAATGTAGAGGTACGGATCCTTTCGCCTTCCGTACTATCTGTTTGTGTTGCAACACGATCGGAATGTCAAATACGTAGATGTATAATTGCAATAATGATCGGCCCTGCGCGAGGCCTTTAACCTTATATTGCATCAAACGAGATGCATTCTAAAAACACTTTCAACATGCCGACGTTGTTGAAAATCACGATAGCTTCGTGTCGACAGCTTCTGAAGTTGGCAATTTCGGAAAAAATTGATCGTTACATACCTTTCATTTCGTGATTACATAGTGACTTTGATATCTGATTTTACGGTGAGAATAAATCTTTTGTGCCCGCAATGTAGTGTAATTTTAATTTCGGTTCAATTAAATTAACTCTTTATCTTCTTCTAGTTATAAAAATTAGAAAAAGATGAAGAGTAAGTTGAACCAAGTCGAAAGTTATCTATTTGGTAAAAACTTTATAGACACGGGCATTAACCTGTTAACACTTGGGACATTTTTAATGTGGCTGAAATATATAGCTTTACTATGCAAGATATAATATAAGATTCGTAATGTGAATCGTATGATTATTGATATTATTTTGATGTTACTTATATCAACCATGACATTATCATAAATCAATCGATTTACATTATTTAGCTTAAAGCTAAATATAATTTCGCTGAATCATGTTACGTACTTTGAACATATCACAATTGCACGTACACGAATGTGAATGTAATGCGTCGACCTGGGGATACGCAATGCGTCGTACTATATACGGAGAATGTGTCTCTAGCATATTATCCTACGGCTTAGTTGGCTTTTGATCCGATTAAAATGGTTTTGCACTCCAATGGATCGTGCATAATTGCATTGCGCGATCGTGCACGTAAAGGACCTTTGGTGGCTGCTCTCCTAAAGGAAATCCGTGTTATTTCATTAGGCGTACAATCGCTTGAAAATCACATTAATCATATGTAAGTTTTTATGCTGCTAATATAATTAATTTACGTCTGTTCGGTGGAGATTTTTTAACGAGGAGCAATCGTAACATTCGAATATTGTTTTCTGTATACGATTAAAAAGAGCCTCCGCGATACGTTCTCGTGCATAAACTTATTACGTTCGCGTATAAATTTATTTGTGCCTAAATTTATTTTAACGATAAATTTTTTTAAATATAGTGCAAAAACAGGAGTAAAAAAGAATACACTCGGTCAAGGCAGGTCTAGAGTCTATTTTTGTGTGAATTTTTAAAATTATCTCGTCATTATAGAATATTAAAACGATGTCATGTGTCAACGTTGTCCAAAATTAATTGGATGACGGTCTTTTAATTATAGTACGCTCGAATGCCGGTAACGAACTTCTTTGTCAGTCTATCACTACGCTTGTCAGAATTTGCCACGTGCGTTGAAAACTTATAACAAAGTAAAGTTTTTATGGAATAAACAATAAATCTTTGAAACTCTATTTGTCAGACTCTGTCACTCTTCTGTCTTCGATTGTGTGTAGCTCCGCGATATCAATATTACGAGATATTTCACTTAACTGCGTCAGTTGAGCGAAACATTGAAAAACCATTCTAGTTTTCTTCGAGGTATATCGCCTATATTCATCAGAAATTTTCCATTATCCTGTATGCCGCATGCGACACGAACAAATACGTCCTTCAACGAAAACTATAGAAATAGCGATTCGATGTACGACGCGCGTCAGCTGGTGTCGAGAGTTTAAACGACGCTCTTTTGTTCTCGCAATAACTGACCATCATTGATCGGGACAGTGCACGATCTAATCTGCTCTCATGTAAGGTCTCAGAATCAATTAATCGCTTAACCTTTCTCTGGCGTGCAGAGGTTTAAATCATCTCGCACAGTTATAAAATTTTGGGTTTTACGTCATCACACAACATCGGCATTG
This sequence comes from Cyphomyrmex costatus, assembly GCF_001594065.2. Taxonomy (NCBI): domain Eukaryota; kingdom Metazoa; phylum Arthropoda; class Insecta; order Hymenoptera; family Formicidae; genus Cyphomyrmex; species Cyphomyrmex costatus. Next base: position 1,065,824 of record NW_017276629.1, on the reverse strand, counting down.
ATTCTTGTCAGAAAAATTTAATCTTTCAACGAAGGTCAATAGCTCCTTTGAAGTTCTATTAGAATATATGCACTTATCCCTCGTATATACTTGTAATTATCTTTCGATTTTGGTTGTCCTCACTAAAACGTTCCACTGAAAATCGATTACTCTCCAGCTGGAGATCCCGAAATGATTATCAGATTTGACTTTCTCTTGCTGGAGATATCTTTCTAAAAACCGGAGGGAAGCTTATGCGCGGACTTCCCTTACATAAACAAGTCATCAAATTTTCCGCGTGCCAGAGAGTCGAAGATTTTGTTAAAATGCCGGAGAGATAATGTTTGTGATCTGTGCTGAATTCACCGTTTCAAATATTTAAAACTTCTTAATATTTATTTTCACAATGTGGAAAAAAAAAACAGATTAACTTTAATCTTGGTTCAACTTACTCCTCATCTTTTCCAAAAATTAAAAAAACATGAAGAGTAAGTTGAGCCGAGATTAAAATTAATCTACATTGGCGGAAACAAGCATAAGTGAGGCTAAATAAAATTTATACCGAAAATGTATTATATTTATATAAATATAAAGAGAGAGAGAGAGAGATGAAAATAATATTAAGTGCGTGTGTTTGTGCTTTCAGGTGAATGGCGACGATGAGTGGGACTACGAGGATATTATTTTGGAGCGGGGCGGGGCGGGTCTAGGTTTCAGCATTGCCGGCGGCACAGACAATCCCCATTACGGCAACGACACCGCCATTTACATTACTAAGCTTATACCGGGCGGTGCCGCGGCCGCGGACGGCCGGCTACGTGTCAACGACACGATATTGCAGGTGAACGACGTATCCGTTGTCGACGTACCGCATGCGGCCGCCGTAGACGCACTCAAGCGGGCCGGCAACACCGTCAAACTGGTAAGCTTCACCCTCTATTCTCCAATCTCAGTGCACCGATACAAGCCTGCGAACAGGTGACTTGTTCCTATCGCAGCAGATCGCTTTGCTGCATTGACGTGCCCTTACAAGCTCAATATCGAGTGATAATTTAACACGATGTGTATTCATGTTATAATAAGGTATTCTTTTAATGTAAAGAAAAAGTATATTAATTATTTAGTCCTTTGTGGTCACACATATTTGATTTCAGAAAACGTTTAAGGCTCTATATCTCTAAGTTCTTATTTCGAAATAGGATTTAACCTACGGCCATTTACCTGAATCAAGATACCCTCTTTGAATCTTTGCGTCTAGACGCAAGGTATTGCTCCCAGCGCGTCAGTATAATATGCGTGTAGCAGCTGTTCGCGCAATATCGTTTTTGCGCTGGGGTCGTTCTAACATCAATCGTGAACTATTACACTATTTTTTTTCAGGAAGTATCAAATCTGTAGAGTACAGCCATAAATGTTTTATTTTAAAAAACTTTAAATATTATAATGTTTCTTTTAAACTTATTTTTCAAAAAAACGATTACGCAATTTTTTTTAAATAGATTAATTTGAAAATTTGTACAAAGCCACTGTGTGTGTTCTTATGTTTTACAATATTTAAAGTATATTTGGTAAGTTTTTTTTACTTCAGGGAATGAAAACTATGAATACAGCAATTGCGGTTAAATCAGAGGGGGCATTTTGTCTCTGTGTGACTATTACAAAACTTTCGAGAAGTGTGCGATCACAAAGGGTTAAACAAATACAAATACCTTTATGATTCGCTGATTATAAAAAATGAAGAAGTGATATCCGGATCAAAATATTGTAAGGAAATTAAGATGCAACTAAATAGTGACAAATACTAACTAATGCATTAAAGATGCTGAGCACAGTACTCTGAGCAAGATATGATGTATGGAAATCTGAAATTCGAATTTAATTGAATCGTATCCGCAGTGCAATGGCAACACATTGTTACGGTGATCACATGCCATATCATATGCACATCTCAAGTGCGCAGATTTAATTGGGCGACGAATGTGTCGGGAATAATTGAATTGCAAATGCTGTAATGCGTATGCTTTCTACTGTTAAACTCACCTGCGTGCATATTCAATTTCTCAGTTACCTACCAATAATTACTAACTGAGTGGTTAATTAACAGAACATTAAACAATGATATTATCAGCGCATTATCACCGTTTATTTATATGCATTTTAATTTGTTGAAAATTAAGATTAAAATGATATTTTATGCACCGTTTGTCAAACTCATTGACGCTAAATCGATAATATTTTAATCGCTTTCATTATCATGCCGCTTTCTACCTCGAACTTCCTATTTTTTTATCAAAATATTTGCGATCTTTTCAGTTTAACGTCGACATTTCGAGTTCCAGAAAGTTTTGCAGAATTGAGGGTCTTTTCCGAGCTTCATATTTGTCATAAAGACGCGTCGAATATCTTTGGCTTATGCCTGAGAAAAGTCCCGAAGCGACGATCATTCACCCGGGCCTTTCGAAATTCCTGTAGCCTGGCAAAGTCGTCAAGGGATGAAGGAAAGTTTCGATGGGATCGTTCGTTACATGCCTCTCGGATATACGTTAATGTCAGCCTTAAAAAAAAATCCCCAGGTGGATTATCACTGTATCTTTCTTTTTGACCGAAGAAGGCCAATATTAAATATAAAAATCACGACATTAGTTATGAAGTAAAGTCACTTTAGAGCATGAAAAATAAACCTAACTTTATGAATTATTTTCGGGAATGTGTGTAATGAAAGAAATAAAAAAAATATATTTTAGATAAAATAGTATTAGCTCTAAATTATAATATATTGGAAATAACAACCTTTTCAAGAGTCATCAAGAGTTTTTGAAGTACTTGAAAAGTGGTACGAGTTAACGCAATTATTAACCTTCCCAGGCTTGACATAACATGAAAAGAAGACATAAAAGCTTTATAGTCGGACCATTCTAGATATTACAATATTATTCTAACATAAAGTCGCAGTTATCCTTCGTTGCGCGCATCTTTAGGATAGGAATACGGTCACAAATCCGATTTTACAATTTTGATTTATGGATAACTCGCAATTAAATTTAGTTCAAGATCAAATAAAATACTTCAAATGCGAATTTTTTTTTATCCAATAGTAATTGTTATATTTCATTACATTTACTAAATTAATACAATTTAGAAATAAAATCAAAATAATGTTTTATTTATACAAATATTAAATACATTTGTTAAAAATTATATTATTCTCTTTTTATTAAATTACTTTTACATAATGTTTTATACAATCAATGATTATAAATGATAACAGAAAAGATGCTTCTCGTATATTTTAATTTTAACAAGTAGGTATTTTAAATATTTGCGCCATTATAAACTATGTATATCAATCTGTAATCGAAATATCTTTCAATGCTTTTTCTGTGCCAAGTTTAATTAACCACCTTAGTAACGATATAAACAGATCCTTAAGGAGAATAGCACCAAGCAGGAACAAATCCACTTTATAAATCTCACCGAGTAAACGAGAGTAGTTTGAAAGAAGATATATCTCTCCGATCAGCTATCGGGCGGGCATTTAATTACGTGGAGATTCATTGTTGCACCGGGAATGAAAAAGCACACAAAGCTTTTTTTTAAATGCTTCTTAAATGAAAGTGACGTTGCTTAAAAATTGAACTTTGTGGAATTTACACGTTGAAAAAAACGGGTATTTGCGATGCCTTTCAAGTCCCTCTCCTTCCCTCCTATACTTAATTAACATCATGTTTGCACATTGATTTTCAGTATATACGCCGACGGAAACACACGCAGTTGATGGAGATCGAGCTGATCAAGGGTAACAAAGGCCTTGGCTTCAGTATCGCTGGTGGTATCGGCAATCAACATATACCAGGTGACAATGGAATCTACGTGACCAAAATCATGGACGGAGGAGCTGCCCAAGTAGATGGTCGCCTTGTTGTCGGCGATAAATTGGTAGCCGTCAAGAATGCTCTGGTAAGTACACGTGCCATAAGTTTGATTTTTGCATCGTGTTCGTTTCGCCGAAATATTGGCGTAATAATCGGCCTAATACTATTAAATTAATAGGGATATCATGTTAAGAATATATTTGTTTACCGATATTATTTGATTAGCCAATAATTTTCAAGTAATGAAATAATTTTTCTTCTTTTTTTGGGAAACTTAATTTTTTGAGTTATATCACTTTTAAAGTAAGGGAGCGATATGTTAAGTGGAATAAAATATTACACTGTTACTTGTATAAAACATATCTAGACTGCGAGAAAGTTTCGGGATGTTGTTGTAAATTAGAAAAATTTTTATGTTGTAAGTTTAACCAAATACCGATCGTACAAAAGAGATTCCATCCTTATAATCTTTAAAATTTTATAGTAACGATAAATGGAACTTATGATAAATTTCATGGAATCGTAGAAAATATTAGGAATATATAAAGATAAAACTTTTGACTTCCCTTCTTCGATAACGTCTGAATTTCTGAATACCTTCTTCATGAATCTTCTTCGATTTCAGAATACAATTCAAAACACAAATAAAAGAACGTTCTTCGTTTCGAAGGCATAGAAAATAAATTCGCGATCGGAGAACGCATATATAAATTGCCATGAAAAAACGAGTTGTGGTATCTACGCTCGAATAAGTCTGCAATGCAGAGAGGGAGAGAGCCATTTCGAGTTTTATAATTACTCCCGAAAACTTTGGGCTTGCGCGCGCCAAAACTAATTACCGTACGATCGATAATTACTTTGCCACGCGGGAGAATAAAACGTAGACGGCAAGAAAGTTCCCGGACACTGTCGTAAACAACTGATTGCGAGTAAATTTCCACGCCGAAAATTTAATTGAGTCTCGATTCTGTTCTTTTCATCCCTCCGCCATTATAAATTTAAAAATTTTGTAATCGCGAAAGAAATTCGTGACACGCATTCTATACGAAGGATTCTACACCAGGACTACTAAAAATATGTCCAAAGTGTTTTTGACAGTCTCAACGAACGTGCCATGAATATTTTTTTTCCATTAAATTATAAAATCTTAAAATTAAATTTAAAATTTAAAAAATTTTGTTTTTTTTTCTTATAAAACATATTTTACACTGGTAATAAACTGTCTCTTTCTCTCTCTCTCCCCCCTCTTTTTTGAAAAAAAAGAATAAATCAGTATTCAATATTGAAAGATTTTAGTACCTCATTTTTCTGCTTACTTGTTGTATCTTTTGTAAAAAATAAAAAAAAACATATTTGTAATTATTCATACACAAATAAGTTTAGAAGTGGAAAAAATCGACGCTCCAATCTCGACATCAGCTTGACTACCGATTATCACCCTCAAAAGATAGCAAAGGCAAGCCATTCAACGCACTTTTATGCCATAAAGAGAAAAAGAGAAAGCGCCTTTCCATCATATGCGCGTATTCTGCACTACACCCTCCGGCGACAGTCATAAATCAAACCGGCCGTTTGGCGGCTTTAATCGGTGCTTTTTTTGCACAACTCGCAGATGGGTGCCTTAAAGGTGGTGAAATCGCTGAAGCGAAAAATCGTAGACTAGCGAAGATCGACTTGCCGTCGACGGAAGCTGTATATCGCTGACGAAAGAGCTATCAATTACTTCGACGGTGCTTGGAAAACCGCCCTAATCTACTTTTCCTATTCGTGCTGATTTTTAGAGAATGGGAATGTTCGATATCATTACCGATTACCGCTTAAAAATATAAAATCTGTTCAATCTTATTCTTCTTTTCATTATCACATAGATATGTATGATTTGTTAATATATTTTTTACGCGGAGGATGTACTATACATTAAAATAAAAAAAATAAAGAGAAATAAAAACACAGTAATCTGTAATGTTTTAATTTAAAAAAAAGATTTAATGATATGATGTGATATTTCTAATTTCTTAATTTGTTGCATTAAACTAATGTAATAGAGAATTACGATATATTATATTTATTTTTTGTTATTTAATTTAAAGCATCGCGAATATTTACGAACGGATTAAAAATCCATTAGAATGCATTGCTTATCTTATGCTAGTCTTTCAATGCGTATATCAGCTCGATAATAATCGCAACTGATTGCCTCTTATGTCTGTTTCTATTAATGTAGGTTAACTTTGATCTTGGTTTAACTTGCTATCTTTTTTAATTTTTAAAAATAGAAAAGTATGAAGAGTTAGTTGAGAGAGTCATAATATTAATTATTATATGTTAAATTTTGATCTGCAAAAAAGTAGGCACTTTGTATATATATATATATATGTATGTACATATGTATGCATGTATTAAATACTATCGATAAATTAATATTAAATGTATATGATTGAAGAAAAGCACGTATATTGGTTTCAGCAGGGCGACAAAAATTTGGAAAATGTAACACACGAAGAAGCAGTGGCGATTCTGAAAGCAACCCAAGACCGCGTCGTACTTTTAGTTTCTAAAACGGAAAGTGGAATTATCCCCCCACCTCCTCCTCCAGTAGCGACGGACAATTCTCTCTCATCTCAGCCACGTAAGTCATAAAATTCCTTAATTTTTTGCGCATACTGTTTAACGAAATTGGAACATCATAAAAAATTAGTATAGATAGTGATTTCATTAACATTTTATTAGATGTATAAATAAGTTGCTTTTTTTCAACTTTAGATGGCTAACAAGGGTGCATTTAAATTTTGTCCAAGTATTTTTTCATTAGTAAAGTTAACTAACCTGCACTTCGAAAGTTATACAACAATTCGCAGTTAGATAATTAAGGAAATTCTAAGTGACAGAATTATCGACATTATAAGTTAGAAAGTTTTCCAAATTGGGGCTATACAAAATGTTAAATCCTTTTACACAATTAAAATACTCATAAAAAGAGATGGTCGATTTAACGAGAAAATCGGAAAAAAGTTAAATAAAACTACATTTACCTAGTATCATTACAATTTTTTAACTTTTTTCGATTTTCTCGTTAAATCGACTGCTCCGTACATCTTTTGTGAGTATTTAATTGTGTAAAAGGATTCTGTACAGCCAATTCGGAAAACTTTTTAACTTTAATATTGATAATTCTGTCACTTTAGAACATTTCCTTAACTATATATTTAATTTAATTAGAAATGAACGTTAAAAACGTACACGTTCATCATTGCACATAATTCACTATTTTTATTGTAGTAAGAAAGAGATTCAGAAGCCTTCATTAAAATGTCTGTAACTGTTTCTTTTATATTTATATAATACATGTATTTAAAAAAAATTACGAGTACTTATTTGTACATTCCGAATCTTGAAATAGATTTCATAGACAAAATGTATATACCACATATTCTTTAATTTATAGTTTCTATATAAAATATAACTCTCTAATTTATTTACTTTCTCAAGTTATTTATTATTATTTAAGATGGAACACACAGTGTAATATAAATGCTAAACGATCATAATCTCGTTGACTATCAATCAAGCGATGAAATAAAATCACAGCGTGAAATCTGTGATTTTATTTCATCATCCGTGATTTACGTTACGGAGACGGCCAAAGATTAGAGCCGTATGCGTTTTAATAACCGACTTTTCAGAAAAACCGTCTCCCTACCTCCGTCGTCGCATCTAATCGCATTTTTTTTGCCGCCACTTCTCCACCGCAAGATCTCAATCGAAGTAATAATTACGGCATCTTATTAATTATTCAAACCTGTCTGCGACGTGTTGAAATTCAAATCAACTGTGGCTCTCGTAATTCCTTCGTTGGCTGAAAATAAACGCAGATAAATCCCTGCGCTTTCCGCCCGTCGAGAGGTGCGGAAATGAATTTTTGATCCGCGAGTCTTCCCCGTCGCGTCATCCGGACTTTTACTGACGATCAGGTCGTAACTTATTCATCAGTCTCGTAAAACGGAGCTCGTAAAACTCATCCCGAAATGCACGCGAACGTCTTACCTTCCTTTCCCGTTTATCGCGTGTGCTATGAATGTGGTGCACCGCGCGTCGAAAATATTCGATTGAAGAACTCTTGAGAATGCAAGTGTTAAAATTCTATGTTGCAATGTCGAAAAACAATCGATCCTTTCAATTTTTCTTGTGATTTAACAAAGCTTTTTTTAAGTATTGATATAATATAATGTGTAAAATTAACGATCATAGATTGAGAAATCAATTATTATTTTGAAACAACTTTTATTTTGAGCGGGTTGTATGAAAGATGAAAGACCGCTTTTCGAGATATTAAAGATACATACATCGAACTGCGCGTCGTGGCTGTATTTTTATTCTACAGTAATATTTCTGTATTTATTTTTCTACAAACGGGAAAAACAGCACAGTACAAACGCTATAGTTCTCAACTTCGATGTGAAAGAGAAAAAGTGGACTCGTCGGTGGCGGTTTCATGCCGACTGAATTCAAATTGCCCCTTTAATGCTGTGGCATATTGGTGCCCCGCGGGATTATCCGAATATTTGCTTTAATCTCCAGACGCAACTGGAGTTTCTCGGAGAAGCCATCTTGACGCGAATAAACAAGTCCGCTCTAGATTGAGATCGCTATTTTCTATCTCGATGCACTATCTACGTTTTTTAATGTAATACTTGCAGAAAAATAAATAAAATTTCCACATACAATACAATATCGTAATAATAAATAAAATTATATATAGCCTACATACATATTTATGTATACGTGAACGTAAAAAAGAGAATTACATAATTAAGAGTTTATTTTTTTATTTTTATAGGTATTATATTATTTAAACTAATAGCTATATTTAAGCGTTACAAATATATCTAAAATTAATAATAAATTTTTTAAATTTAATATTATATTTAATGTTATAATATTAAGTTAGAAAAAGTAAAAAAAGATTATTTTTTACTAAAATTAGTAGAAAATTAATATTAGTATATGATACGGACAAGAAATAAGCACAATCGCAGATTGTATTTGTCATCGTGGTATACATGTGTCATATATTAATATTATATTTTCTACAATCTTTATATATTATCCTAAATGCATGATTTTGTCTTTAAAACATAATTTTACATTAATTATTAATAATAAAAGTCATTCTATGGATGGAAATAAAGACGAGCATATATAATATATATATATCGGCGACTGTTTACTATCAAATAGATTTAACATTCGTTACACATACAACGAAATAATATTAGAAATAGAAAACATTGACCGGATTATTGATGATTTTCCACGTATGTATATAATAACAAACGATGTTTCTAACTTTTTGTTTGATAGGTAAGCAAAACGGCTCCGTGTCTGCGATGGAAAACAACACCGCGGCTCTACCATATTCGCAGGAATCACGCCACGCGTCATCTCTTGCTTTGCACGGCACTGGGACACCACGGGCAGTTTCCCAGGAGGATGTGTCACGGTGAGTTTCTCTCTTTTCTTTTACTATTTTTTAGAGACTCCACACGAGTCAGTCGCTTCTGGTCAACATCTAGCAGTCCTTTTACGAAGATTGCGGTACGCCATATCCGCCACCGATCCTCTCTCGCGAACATAAAACAAGTCTCGTTCACCGGTCACGTCCGATACTTTCGGGATGCACCGAGCGCTCGCCCTCTCTCACAATCCGTTCGTTCGTACGTGATTTAATTTAATGCCGCGTTGCGCGTTACATGAGTGGCTCGTTTTATATTACTGTATACTCTATTTTCTCGATAATAACACAAGTTTACAAACTTAAAAACGTAAATGCACCGTTGAAATGGGCCATTTGTTCTTGTCGGTGATTTATCGAACTGACCCGTCGATCAATTGTAGAAAACGTGGTACTAATTTCAAAAGTAAACCGAGTGAAACGGATAAACTGTATCAGACGGGTGTTTCCGAGGGTTCGATGAGCAACGCGAACGTGGTGGAGGGTAAAGAGCTTGTGGTAGGACCGGTGCGCACAAGCTAATTGCCGATGGATTAAGGGCTTATCGAATTGGCCCGACTGTACCATGGAGGTGGGATTGGTCCGGACACATTATGTACCTCTGCTGGAGGCTTACTCACGCCAGTTCGGTTCCTTCTATTGACCTGTCCGTTCGTTGCTAACCCCTCTCGAATACTACTGTGAGACTCCCCAATATCACCGTGTTCCCGGGACTGTTCGGGTTAAGGTCGTCACTGAACATTGCGCGAGCGGAATAGAGATCAGACAAAGCGGGAATGAACTTTCAATCGGTTTTGATGAATCTTAGTCATTTCTTCATTCACATATCTTAAATTTATCTTTTCATATCGCTTTGCTTTAATGATATATTATACGACAGATTTAGTTAATAATTATAGAGATAAAAACTAAGGATCTATTTATTCAATTTTAATTTAAAAGCAAAATCATAAAAGATAATGAAATTATATTCTATTTTTATTATATTTAATATTTTATATTTAAAAATGATATGTATATATATATATACATATATACATATAGGTATGTACTTGTTCTGAGAAAATGTTCTGAGAAATTTTATAATGCACGTAATGAATTCATTTTAATCTAATCTTCCATTTTTCTCTTCTGTTCGATGAATCCTATTAAAGGGAGTAGAATCTTTGATAAGATATGGAAAGTTTAAGTTTGATCGAGAGAAAGGAATTTAAAAATAGTGCGCAAGGAACAACTAATTGTTATACTCTACTCTTGACTTATATCTGCGCCAGATTGCTGGAAGTCATTCCGCAGTTAAACATTACCATGAATGGAATATTTCATTAAGTCGACCAGCCGCCACGAAAGTTTCGCACACCTGTGCGCTGTCGGCTCGCTGTCCATTTATTCAACTTTCCGAGCTGCACATAGACTCTATCGCTTGCATTATTTTCCGAATACACTATTTATTCAAACTCCATTCAACGTTTCTCTTTTATGTTCGTTTTAACTAATCAATGATCTTGTGATAACGCTTGGTGCGCAATGATTATCGAAGATCAAAGCATTATTGTCTGTTTGATTAACATCACATTTAATTAACTAGTCTGAAAAAAGGAAGTTAAGATTATGTAATGAAAATTGCAGAGTGACACGCTCTGAGTCCTCGCGTTAATTCAACTTAATAATATCTCGTCATTGAAAAAAAGATCTTTCTTTCTGATCATCCTATCATCTCGAGGTAGCAAATTTTACGCGAGACGTCGCGCTTCGTGAAGAAATAATTCGCGTGCGTCAAAGAGAGAAATATCATAAAAGAAACAAAACCTGTCCGTACTCGACGGACTATAATTTTTATCTCATTTGATTGGAACAATTCCTGGGTGTTGATTGGCAAACTCGTTTTTGTTTCCCGCGACTTTGACGTGTACGCGTTGCGGTTCGAAAAGTTCTCCTCAAGTAAATATCTTGGTCGCTTTTTTATTTGGATGGTTTATCGAATACGTCTTGTCGATACCGCACCGAGTACGTTGAATGCGCCGCAAAACACAGATGCATTTTTATTGTGCGGTGCTCTGTATCATGACAGATACCTACTTGCGACACATCCACAAATGCACGTTTTTAATTACTCGAGCCGTGTCCAAGAATACCACACCCTGAATCGTTCTCTCAGTTACATATACATATATGAAACGGCTACATATAATTAACGTCGGTCAAATTAGACTTTAAAGGCATAATCGATTTTTTTATTGAGAATTTTGGTAAACAAATTTAAATCTATAAAGAAATGAGTAAGTAAAATTCAATTCGACTTCTATGATAGTAAAAGCTCGGCGTTAAAGCTTTCACAAGTACGCAAGAATTTTTTCAGATTTTTTAACCGTCCGGAACAATATAAAAATCTATACTGAGGCTTAAAGACCCAGGTTACTGATGGCTTGCAAAATTCCATATAGCCGATAGAGGGTTAGTTAGGGCTTTCTCGCGATACGAATAATGATACGAGTAATTAATGTTATACCATTTCCTATAAGCGGTATAATCTGCTATTATACATATGTGTACCGTTGGACACATTCGAGTGTGCATGTAACACGCGCACAGCTGCATCTCCAAAATACGGGCCAAGGTCGCAGCTGGCCCGGGTCACGAACGAACTACTGGAGCCGACCAATTTCGCTTACGTGATGCAGCATCCTCTTTGCATCGATCCGTATACGTCCCATTGCATCTTTGTTTAATACTGCCGAATTCTCATATCGTCATGATACTGAAATATTTACTTTCTTGTACTAGTAAAATTTATTACACAACTGATTAATTGAAGATTATACTGAGAAAGAAGATTTATTAAATTTTAATACATATTTCTTTGAATATACTAAGTAAACATTTACTTATAGTAAATAAATATTTTTACTAAAAAAATGATATTTTAATCAAACTAATAGTTTTTGTATGAAATAAATATATATTTACATTTAGTAAATATTTATTTTAATAACTATTTAAACAAATATTTATTAAAATGTATTTTTTGTAAATATAAATAATTTTAAATAACAGAAAATCAATTTAAGTGCGAAAAGTGTAAGAAACTTACAATTTTCCCAATCCGAATATGTAATAATTGTCGATTATAATGCATATTTAGCAACGTATTATATTATTATAAACAAGCTTAACTTTTTGAGTCTGCTTGCAAACTTCCTGAATTTCAAAGAGGAAAAGACTCCGTTATTACTTTTTAGAGAATTAGCATATATTATTTTTATTTTGTGACGTGTTCTGAGTACACGACGCGTTGCAACTTATCACGAGCGCTTTGCTCTGTAGCTTTTGATAGTCAACATAGAACTCTTTCATCCGGCTCATTGTGTCACACCCTCGTGTGTGACGGGGTAAATTTAATTTCTTCTGTGGCTCTTGTCCCGTCGGACATCCTGGCCGGAGATGTCCGGTCCAGAGCTAGGAAACTCGTCGTGAACAATAGTGTCCTACTCGGTGTCCTAGGTGCGAAAGGATGTCATGAAAAATTTTCTCGACAATTTTGCATTTAACCGGAGATATTAATTGTGAAGTGTGAAGATTTTATGAATGTTTTTTAAATATAAAAATAAATAATTATTTGTACTAAAACGCGCGTATTAAATATTTGGAAATATTTTTTTAACTTCTTTGAATTTTACATATTTTATGTTTTATGAATTTTCTGATTCTAATTAATGTTTAATTTTTTTAGATTTTTATAATTTAATTATTTAGAGCAAATTTTAACTTTGTCAAATTTGTCGTTTTCAAGTTTTGCTTTAATACTCACATATTTTCTTCTTTTTAAAATATTTCTTTATTTTTATTAATATTATTCTTTACTTTTTAAATATATGATATACCTATATACTTTCCTAGTTTCATATATCTTCTAAAATTTGCAAATACTTCATTTTAGTTTGTTTTATATATTATAAAATAAGAATCTTTTTGAAGATCATTTATTTGTTTTGCACAGATAAATGATTTTTTTTTTTTTAAATATAACGTTGCTGCGGAAACTTGTGGCACAATGCAATATGGATAATCTCTTTTAATTCCATGGACGTTTTAACGTTTCAATGGGTTTTCTGCAAATTTTACACTTCCGCAATGCATGACGATGCTCATCGGAATCCGGAAGCATGTGAAGCGAGGATTAAGAACGCTTTTACGCTGGACAATTTTCAGGGATGCGGCAGCTTTTGCATCCAAGAATAATGGATTTCCTGGTGCGAGATGATCCCATATTATTTGGCGGGATAGCTGTGCCAACCGAGAATTTTCCACGAGCTTCCTAGCAAAGACCCTTGAATTTTTTCCTTTTCTTTTTTTATCTGCCCTTTTCTCTCTTACCAGCGTGACATCGAGAATTGTTGCATTGTTCACAGGACTTCCTGAATTCCTGCGAATTTTCTTGTCACACTTTTTCGGCACAGTTATTTGCGCATGCTTCCGAAAACGGTTAATATCTCCTACTTCTAATTTGCGAAGCATGATGTCAGTTGAGAAGAGTTATCTTTTTTCCTGTATTATTTCGTATTTTAATTTGTGGGGTTTAAATAAATTGCATATGTTATTTGAATAATACAAGAAGAAAAATAATATGTATTTATTTTTCTTGAACTATTTTTTGTAATTTTGACATCTTATTATTTGATTACGTTACTAAAATACGTTTAACGATAAAAATAGTTGTCTATAATAAAAGTTGATGCAATATTTGTTGATAGTTAAATCAACAGCAAGTTAAAATTTATTTAATCCCTCTTTGTGGTATACTGTGTTTCTAGTGTAACTAAAATAAATTTGTTACTATAGCACGCACAATGCTATGGTATGAGCCTTTGAACCGTGCCATCTGCAGCAAAATATGCGCTTGCTACCGCATAACGGGTGCATTTGCACAGTTTGTTTAATTTACAGTCCACGACCCAATTCTGGACCGTTCTGTATAATGTATCGTTTGTTACGGCACGATCTCTAGAGAGCCGTTGTCTAGGAAACGTGGCATTGCGAAGTACGTTTAATTCGTAGAAATTTAAATGATAAACGTTTCTTAGAATTAAATAATGTAACCAAGAAGGAAACATCTTTTCCTTCAGTGTTTATTTTGTTACGAAAAAACATTATTCGTATGTTCCGATTATTTCCAGTTTTAAATGTTCGTTTTATATAAACCACGCGCATAAACAAATAAACAAAAATAAAATTAATGCATCAATGAAAAGCAAAGTTAATTTTGTGAATAAAATATCATGTAGTTATATGTTTCAAGAACTGCTAAAATGATAAATATTTTTAATTTTGCACATATGTATTATATTACACTAATTACATCAATTAATCAATATATATTGAAATCTTTCTCTTAATTCTACATGGAAGATATCAGTTTGAAGACATACCATACATTGAATTATATTGAAAATTATATATATTTATCGATCAGAATTTAAAATTACATCTTCTATAGCGTTAAAACATAAAGGAATGAAAAATACGAAAAATTCATTACTTTGGAAAAAAAAAAAGAGTATTTCTGACGCACTATTAATCTTGTACCGGTGATCCATGATTGCGGAAAGAAAGGGGCCTCGATATCGAGAGACTTATAGCCGTGATCGGTCGAAGGATGCGGTTTGTCGCCATTTTTCGCGAGTTTCGCTGAAACGGTCGTTTTCCGCGGTCTGGTTGCTAGCGGTCGACAGTTAACGAGCTTGGCGGCCGGAAGTGCCTGTGTAGAAATGACTTGTAACCGACGAGCGTCTGTGCGGACTCGTGGGATCCACAGACCAATAAGTCTTTCAGTGGCAGCAGCGTGCGATGTGATAACGCTGGCTCAGCTGTCCTGACGTCGTCGCGACGCCACCAGACGCCGTCGTTAAGAGAGAGGGGAAAATTTCTCGGTTGCATTCATCCGTGGTGCCGGCGTCGTTTAACGGCGTTCATTTTCACGGCCTGACAAGATCTGGCGTATCACTGATATCATGACGCCCAGTCAGCGTGATATTGGCTCTTCTCTCCGTTTTGCACTCCTTGTGGCACAACGTGAAGATTTTACTTAACATGGATATAGATTCCACCTGCCATCCGTGAGAAAGAGAATTTGAAAAAAACTAAATCAAGTATAGACACTACATTTATTTTTGTTTGTCTAAATTATTTTACGTCTGTGAAGCTGGCCCCTCATTGTCAAAATTTTGAAAAAATAAGCAGAGTTCTGATAGCCCCCCAAAGAGTTCTATCGATTGTCCTCTATAGACCAACGTGCTAAAATGAACGGTTTAGAAGTTATAGCTCTTCAAAGTTGCAGAATCGTGAAGTTGGCCCCCCCGTAATTTCAAATGGTGTTTTCGCTGCTTTAATCAATAGAACTCTCCCTAAATTTGATAGAGAACTCTAGAACTCTTCGGGGGGCAACCAGAACTCTGCTTATTTTTTCAAAATTTTGACAATGAGGGGCCAGCTTCACAGACGTAATTATTTTTGAGAAATGTTTCATATTTAAGATATAATTAAGTAATAAATATGTTATTTGAAAACTCGGAGCTATAATAATTGGTATACTCAAGTATAATATATAAACTTAACAAATTATATTTATATATTTTTTAAAACTAATATAATATTTATATATACGTGTGTGAAAAAGCTTTCCGATAACGTAGTTTTTATGGCGTACGTAAAGCTTCTTACTGGCGGAGGCAAAGTTAGCGAGTTATCGTGTCGTTGAGTAGCCCGGATATTTCATTAACCAGCCGGAAGTTATGTCGGAAATGTGAGAGTAGAGAAGCGACGTTCTTCTGGCTACAGCCTAGGAATGATATCGCTTCGCAAGATAGGAGATCGAAAAGCGTGAGGAAATGCAGATTTTTCCGCGGCGAAAGCTGCGGAATTGAAAATTTTCCAGTTTAAACTCGCGTTTTCGTGCGCTGCGGGAATTTTCTGCATTAATTTTACATGATGCGCAAAGCACTTTTCGCAAAAGTTGCGCGAACGGATTCGACGTCCGTCGTCCGCAGGAGAGTCGATCGTAAAACCTGATATCAACCGAAGATAAAACGGCGGAGATAGGAACGTACAGGGTTCAAAAGTAAAATGAAACGTGTCATCACGGATCTAAAAACCAGGCAAAATAGATTCCGAGAACCAATTAAACTTGCACGAACCCGAAAGCAGCTCCACAACCCTTCTTTGATACTTCCCGCTTTCGTCTCTCTCCTTACTATCGTCAAAATTCTGATAAAACATGGAAACTCCAATTAATTTTGCATTTTATTTTATCTGGTATAATTAAATTTTTATTTTTTACCTAATATTGTACGTAATAAAATTTAAAGAATATTTCTAGTTTTGTAATGTTTATAATTTATCGAAAAAATTAAATTAAAAAAATTAATTAAATGTTTTGACGAATCGGTATGCTTAAAATCACATATGTTGTATTTCCGGTAAGAAGTGTTATATATAGAAAGCGGATATCCAAAATGCATCAGAAAATTAAAGGGATCAATCATTATACATATAAACTAACTTATTAAAGTAAATTATTGTTTGAATCATAGATATATTACTCCGAGAATGCTAATGAGGAACGGTTATTATCAATTTGTGTAATTCAGTATATAAAAGTAGGGAATTATGGAATTAATACGCGGGAACAAATAAAGCCCAATACGATATTCATAATCGGTCATAATTAACAGCCATACAATATGATGGCAATTATATGCAGAGTATATTGTTATTCGAATTTCTCTTCAAAATATAGATTTCCAATTCATCATTTACTTTATAATCCTACTTTATAATTTATAATCCTCTACACTTCTATACACGCAAAAAAATATTTTGCTGCTCCAGCTAGAATTATCGCTGTTTTTTATATCTGATAGAAAATATGTATTATACGTATAGAATTTATAGCACAAATCTAAATTTTATCTCTGTCATCTATATGATTAGATGCAAAACATATCTAATATTGCAATACGTGCCAGAAATTTATTTATCTTGGCTAATTTTTCGTACCTACATAATTTTCGTTACAACTGCAAGATCACTTTTTTGAGTGTACATCTATTTCTCGAGTTTCTCTAAATTATCAAATTTCGTGAGAATAAAAAAAGTTCATTTATCTTTCGATTTCACCTATCATAGAATGCTTTCCGCATCACACCCGCCTCTTAACTCCAAGACTGATCTTCGCCGGGACTGATATTCTGTCATATTATTTCGACGTATTCTTTTTACTCCTTTTCTAGAGGAGAAGCCCGTCAGTTTCGCGGAAAGCTCGCAATTATATCTTCTAACGAGGTGTGCGACTAATCCGGAAGTCCTTCATCCTTTTTCCGAGAACACTCACTCGCACGCACACACAGACGCGAACGCAGTTACACTCATACACGCCGTAAAAGCTTGAAGCGAAAACAAGTGGTCGGCGTTATTAATGGCTACCTTTTCGTCGCGAGGTGTGGACATTGCGAATTAATCAAAAGCATCCCGCTGTCGCGTCCCACAATGAAATTGGGGTGAGATAATCTGGCCCTTACTCTTTGAGGCCGCTCTAAGAAACGTGATTAATGGTTTTCCGTGAGACGTCAGGATCGAATCGTTACGACATCCAAATCATTTTTTATATAGACTGCCCGATCTCACCTTAAAAACACACCTTAAAACGAACTCAGACTCAACTTCTCTTCCGTAATTTGGGGTCAGTGTGAAGACTTTACTAGTTTTTCACTCTTATCTTCTTTTTACTGTCATCATTATACGATTATCATTAAACAAACTTTTTACTGATACTTTTCCGGAATGTGAACGGAGCAATTTAATCAAAAAGTTAAAAAAAATTACGTTAAATATTAATCTTTTACGTTTACTAGTGAATTTGAGAAATATTTTTCTAAATATTTTAAGACACTTCTTTAAAAAGTGCGGTTTTTTGTAATTTTATTTTAATATATTGCGAAGAATATTACTTAAATGTGGCGTTTTGTCCCAGCTTCCACTACTGGACTCATCAGTAAGGCATTGTAGTAGAAGCCTACCTTAGACGACTGGGAGAGTTATTTAATCGAGAATCTATATAAAGAGATATACGCATGTCAAAGCACTTTCGAGAATTTGCGAATATCGATAGACCTCTGATGAGTCCAGTAGTGGAAGCTGGGACGAAACGCCACATTTATAAGTAATATTCTTCGCAATATATTAAATTAATTTAATAGGATTTTTAATGTAATTTGTTGGCTTATTGCCCTCTTTCTCTATATTATTTATTTTAAACATATTCAGCCTTAATGTACATTTTGTAATTTTCTTTTAAAGTCGAGTTACTTTTTTCTTTTAATCTATGGTACTACGAGCCAGACATAACCCACGGATATCGATCTGTGTAGAACAATAACAAAAATTTGAGAGGATAATCACAGATATTCATCTATTGTTCTTTTAACACTCTCGAGATAAAAACTTGACCGTGACGAAATCCCTTCTTTCTCAGGTTAAAGATCTTTCTCTATAACTGTTCGTAGGTTACAAATCTTCCACCTTTATCGTGGAATTTCAAATAAGGTACGGTAAGATTATTCTATTATCGCGGAGTAACTGTTCGAAAATAGTTTTTTCTCCAGTCGTACTTCACAACTTAAACGTCATACTATCGTTCACGCACCTCTTGTCGCAATCATCAACGTTTACCGTGTCCAAAGTGCGCTGTGACGCAAAGTCCCTAATATCCAGTAGTAACACACGTCCTCTCAGCACGCGACTCGAGAAATTACCGCACGTCCAGGCGAGCGCGGAATCGCATTAGGCGAGTTTGTTACGGTGCTCAAAAGATCCTTTTGAGGGCACTGCCGAGAGACCGAAGTCAAGTTGGCGAAATCTGGCGACGGATTCCACCTGAAAGCGCGTGTTAAGCCAACACTTCTCAAGTTGCTCTCTTGGCCGACGAACCTTGTATGTTCATTAGGCAAGTTTGCGACGTTTTCGGTGTCCGTTGGAAGTGACAGTCAGCGGGCCTATCCTATTTACTCCATACGTATTGTGTACGTATCCTTCGCCGGTCTCGAAACTCGCGAGACATGACGCGTTGTGGAGATTTAGCGAATGCTCGGTGATCCAGTTATCAAACGTTGAGTAATATCTGTTGTTAGTTGCTGGCGGCGACTCGGTATGTTGGCGAATTAATCGACTCGGTAAACTCTAAGTCCAGATTTGTCAATCTTGCGGTGGTTGTGGGTAGTGAAGCTCCGCTTGAGCGAGACGTAAGTGTCGGTGGAAGTTTACTTTGAGATGATGAATCTCTCGGGCGCGTATCATCGTTGTTGAAGATGCTATTGTTAAGCCGATGGACAGTAGATTGATGGGCAAGTCGATGGAAATGATGACGAAATGATAACACTAAAATACTTTATATAAAAGCAGAATTGAGATAAAATAATAGAATAATAGAATAATAGAATTATTCTAAATAAAATTACTCCATAAGCTCACTGGCGTGTTTGAGAATTTTTTAAGTAAATTACAGTTTATTTCTACACAATTGATGATATTTATATTTTTTTACTAATAATTTACCGTTTTATTCGTTACAAAATTTACGTGATTTTTGTGAAAATCGTGATTTTATGTGAGAGGTAAAATTTCTTCATGCACTCATGATTTCTGCGTTTGTATCGTCGACTGACTTTAGATCACGCGCAATAGTTTATTGTTTTCCGTACAAAAGGAAGCACAGAAGTAATTATAGTATGATACGACAGTTTGTTTAAAAAAACAAAATTAACAATAACTGTCGATTAATTCGCTACACTTCTCGAAGCTGATCTCTTGTATTGATCTGATTCGTTCTGTGATTCGATTTGCCTCTATCCTGTACTTATATCGTAAAAGCGTATAAGCGTGTTTAAATTGAGTTACTATACTCGATTCCTCTTTGACGGATAGAAGTCCTCTGTGTGTTTCGCGTGCGGTGCAGAATTATCGCGAGGCACAATGACAGTGTTACAACGACGCGACGTATCAATCGCGTGACGTCGCAAATTTACGTAATGTGACCGACGAAACGTCATAATTCTCAAGCGTAAGCGTAAATCGTTAATATCATGCTGCAATGAAGTTGCGGCGCAGATCGACAAGATCGTTACGTCAGAGCGATCGCATCTCTCGATGCAAGAGACATGCGCGCGTGTTTGCGTTCGTGCGTGCTTACGTGCATTCGCGAGCAACAATGTGGGAAGGACGGTTGCGCAACCACGCCACCAGTTATGCGATTAATGCGCGCGCCATTGTACCAAACTGTGTCACCAAGTGCATACGGAGATCGGGAGCGCTTCTGGGACGCGCGATATCGCGATAGGCGAGGTACTCCAATGGTGAACAATAAGCTTCCAAACGCCGACTACCTAACAAGCGCTGTCTCGTTGCGTTCCTCTCGAACTGCATTTCGTGTATCGGCTTACCAACTATTATGTTTTATTTCCGATTTTCTCAAATTTTTGAATGATTTTTTTTAACTAAAAATTCCATTAAATGCGATCTCTCTCTCTCTCTCTCTCATAATTCTGTATATTTCAACATAAAATATTCTAGATATTCTAATAATTATTTAAATCTTAATCCTCCATTTTTAATCAAAATCTTTTTAGCACAAACGAAATTTTACTCCTAAATTTCTCCGAAATAAAGGAGAGCAGAGTTAGGCTTTTCCTCCTAAATTATTTTGTAATATCTAGTAAATATCATGTAATATCTATTTGTAACCGAGAACAAAAGTAGTTCTGAATTTGTTCATATTTTTTGAAAATCTAGAACAGTAAAAAAATTAAAAGTCAATAAAAAAGATCCAGATTATAAATAGTTTAATAAAGCTGATGCACGTATAGACCTTTTACTTTTCACATAAGTAACATTTGTGATAGATGCTGGAAAATTTCATTAAATATAAAATTACTGATATAAATATTTTAATATAAAAGCCATACTTATCGAACTTTATCGCCAGAACTCTGATGAATAATGATGCCCATAGAGCTTACTATTAACTTATGAATGACTCACTCGTTTACTGATTCACTGTAACTCCCACAAATCTGTGTCACCGTTCGCGAACATTCATGACGCGTCAGACAAGAAATAGCAAACATAATTTGAATATAATTAAATTAATGATACTATCTCTCGCTCTCTTTTCTCTCTCGTTTTGATTAAACGTGATTTATCAAGTTATAGCAAATATATTTAAAATTTATTTCAAATATAATTAAAACTTTAAAGCTAGCTAAAATTTCAGTTCAAATTTTAACACATTTTAAAAATTAAATGTTATTTAATACGATAATAATTAGCGAATCTAACTTAAAACTGGTTGAATAATTGAAATCCGATAGCATTATAATTTGATGATAAGATGAGAATACGTCGAATAATTATTAACGAAGATCGACATTCTGAATATTTGCTAATGACTCATCCGATGAAATCACATATTCTCGGTGTGAATGGTATAAATTTTCACATTCCAACGAGATGCGAAAGAAAATTCTAATCAAGTGACGAGGAATCAGTTATAGCAGTATTTTACAATATAAAAACAGTGATAAATGTATATCTACTATTATGATAAATGAAAAAGGCTATTAAATTTCTTTACCAAAGTATTAATTAATTATTATATGTAATTAAGTATAGATTAATTTAAACTGAAATTAAAAAAGCGATAGTCAAACAAAATTAATTTTTGTATAAATATAATTAATGCACACATAATATATTGAGCTAAATATGTATATATGATTTAGCACAAAATTCACTCGCGTTTAATGTAGCCGATATTTTGTCACAGGTTATCGATAAATCACTCTATAATCCTTTCAGTTGTTACGATAAATTCCTCGCGAATAAGTGTCAATCCGAAAATGTCACCTTGCATACTCGAAACGTCGTTTTATCACGAAAATTCTACGAAAATGCATTTGCGATTTATGGAAACAAATGATAAGCATACGGTTAATTCTTGCCAAAATATTGATATTTCTAATCTTTTGAAAAAAGTTGATTTCTATGTTACTTGTATATTTGAATGCATCTAAAAAGAAATTAATGGAAAGAAAAAAAGGTTCATCATCAGTTTTTAATAAAATGATTGTAATGGAAAAACTGATATGTTATAAGAGTTAAAATAAGTTCTATTTAAATTTCCAAGTATAATTATATGAAAATTTTATATCATTCTATTAAATCAAAAAAAATTTTTTTTATTTATTATGTATAATAGCCTAATTTGCAAAGTATAACGTCACAAGATTGTTCAATGTTTAGAGTCGTGAATGTTAATTTTGTATCTTTAGGTTCATTTTTCTTAAAAGTTTGCTTTATATGCAAAGATTTGAATTTTGATTTTATTTATTTATGTCATTTCCTTTTTGGCAACAGTATCTAAAACTAAAGCATGCTCTCTCTCTCTTTCTTTCAACACACACGCGCGCGCGCGCGGACGTGTGTGTAAAAGCAACAATACTACCGTAAAGGGAAATCAACTAGGTACATGCCTTCGTTAGGCGTTTCTCAGGAGACGTGTCGGAATGCCATATTATACGTGCTTTACCGTTTGCACTTTGCGTTAGAAATCGCATCTTGCTGTCGCTGTCATCGTCATTTGCGGTTACCACCATCCTGTCGCTATCGATATACGTATGCAGGCACGATATACAAAGGCAGGACAGTGGCCGACTGTATAGTAGAGTACCTGCACGATACCGTTACGCTATATAATAACGGAGACAGAGTAGAGAGTCCTCAATCTCGTAAGACCGACGCGTCGAATCGATCCTCTTCTAATTGCAAAATCGTTAACCTTCTCAATTTTCTCCCGATACCACAAAAATAAAAATACAATAAAATTCGTGCGAGAAATAGAGGGTCGGACTGAACTGATCTCGAGCCGTTCTCATTGAATCTAAGCTGCGCTTAAATGATCGTCTACCTATAAGTTGATTGTTATTATTAATCGCGTTACTCGTAATAGAAGAGGGCTTATTATTTTCATTTTAATATTATATTATGTTATTATCATCGTAGATATTTCTTTGCACAATTATACAATTTAATTGCTCTATTATTTCTCTAATTTGAAATTGAAAATATAATGCGAATTTCGACCGACGAGAATAAATCAAGAAATAATCCCATTTTCGATCAAAGCGGATTTAAGGCTTAAAATTTAAACTCAAATTAAGTGTGATTTTAATATGCATATCGAATTCTGTAAAATATGAGCCGAAATAATTTTCAGCCTTGAAATGTAATTATAAATATAACTAGAGTAGTAATACTACAAATTAAATTAAGACAACAATTTAGTATAGATGCTAATAAAAATCTTAAAAACTAAATAATTTACTGCGAAAAATATTTTCAGCCGGGGTTTTTTAATAGCGATATCTTTTTGATGCCGATCGCAGGAAATAAGGAATTTGAATTCTATGACGAAAGAGATACGTCACCTGCCATGACACGTCATCAAAATTTTTGATGGCACTGCTCTCCTTCTCTTATCAAACTAAATTCCCGCTGTAAAATCTTGGTGTTACCGAAGCGTATTCGACCGGAAATGCAATAACCGGTCGTGCGGGATCTTAGGAAAGGGAGTCAGTCATCGATGAAGACGAACGTCGTATCTCCCGCGCGCGTTGCATTCGTAATCGAGCGGTTCGTCCTCCTCTCCTCTCCTCTCCTCTTCGGTCACGCTATCGTGTCAGAATCGTGAGTCAGAAAACGGCGGCGTGGTCGACGCGGTGGAAAAGGAAGGGTCCTCTTCTACGGCCTCGAGACTACCTCGACACTTTTCACGATACGTTCTTACGCCGTGCGTCTTACGCGACCGATGTGTTTGTCGCACGTCTTCTGCGTTTCGTCGGTAGGTCTGTCGTGCAACGTGCCAGCATATATAAAAGACAAACGTATTGCGGCGAAGGATAACCCGATTAATTACCTCTCTGTGTAGCAGAAGTGAGTTGTTGCGATAACAATCGTATAGATCTCGTTCGCGAGAGTCGCGAAGTATACGCGATAAGGATATGTATCCTGAGTGTAGCGTGCTGCGGTGACCAGCGAGTAAAAGATACCATCACGCGATACATGCGTATATGGGAAGATGATTACTGTGTCACATGCTCGAAACTTGGTGCACAGAATTGGAAGAAAGTTCTGCAAAAAGCGCGTTATTAGTGTTAACGGATGACGAAACAATGCGTATAATGCTGTATCATAAGGTATGTTGGAAATGTGCAATCGATCGTTATTCTTCGCTGCATGTGCAGCATTGTGAATGGCTGCGTTCAGCATAAAAAGCAACTTTGCAACTGTTGTAAAATCTTTAATAATGATTGGTTTTATCCTTAGATCCTCACCGGCTTTAAATGTTAATATAAATCAATCATATTAAAAAAAAAACAGGATTGTTACAAAACTGTAGGAAACTTCAGGGAAATCAAGCAAAAAATCAGAGAAATTAAAAACGGTCGAGGAAACCAGGGAAAAGTCTAAGAATTTTGCAAAATAAAATTGTTTACTTCAGAGAAGTTTAATATGCATACGTTACGCTTACGCAGTTTTGCAATACCATCAACATACAAACAAATTCGTGATATTAAACTCTTTAGGAAAAATTATGAAATTTTGTCTGAAAGTTAAGAAAAAGATATAAAATTTTAAAATGAGAAGTTTGTAACGATCCTGAAGAATCTTATAACTGCAAAACTTTTTCTGCTAAACGCAACAACCAATGCTGAGTACATTCGGAGATATGGTTATCTGCGCAAGCCTTATATTCAGTTGCCAGATTGAATTAATGTATTTTTCAAAAAAATACAAACGATTTATATCTAATTTATATTTCACGACCGAAGTTATTGGTCCTATTGTTCATTGTTTGCAACACATAAATAATTTGAAATTTCTTTTACGAATCCATCGAGAGAGGTCCATCACGCAGCTTCTCGCTGTCGATAGCGATCGTGAAGCAATTATTTGCCTTGGCAGTGTCGTTCCGCATCGACAATTTTCACGACCCCGCTGCATTCGCCTCTTTCGTGCCTTCCGCACTCGTTCCGCTCGTCCGATCGCCGTATATTTTCCAGCAACCGGTATCCGCGCCGACCGTGCGTGTTGCATTGTGAATGCACGCGAGCGCGCACTTTCCGTCGCGCGATACAATCGGCGGCGGAATCGGGAGATGCAGCGACGCGTACCTACGTGCCTGCCTGTTCTCCCTTTGCACGACATCACCAATGCTAAAAATAAACTTCGACAATAATGTGATTTATTCCGATTTTGGATAAGCGAGCCACGATGTATTGCGACGTATCCGTGGTTTGAAACCGCAGGCGACTTACTTATTTATGACTTCAAAACACAGGAAACTTAATGTGAAAATCTATTTTTAGGACACCCTCTGTACAGCCTTAGCCAAAAATATTAGGCGCCTATATTCTGTTCATTTGGCTGAAATTTTTTTATCCATATTATTTCCTGTTACCAGCATTATACATAAATTTAAATAAGTTCTTTTAAAAAGGGATGATTTACAGCAAATGCTTTAAATCAATTTTTTTAGTTAAAACACTATAAAATGGTTAATAAAGTGCATAATATTTTTAGCCAAGTGCAGCCTTATTTTTTATTTATTTTATACAAGATTTACATATATTGTATATACAATATTGTAATAACATTTACATTTTATCTTATATTTATGTATTTATATATTAGTTTGTCTTGCTTGAACTATATAAGAAACTAATTTTTTTATGTTATCTTCCTATATTACATAAACCGAATAATAAAAGATTTAACTCGACGTTATTATGTAATAAAAATATGTAACACGACTATGAAGGTAGAGTTTTTAAATCTCATCTAAAGTAACTTAAACTGTAATAACACATAAAATTTTCAGAATATTTTATATATTAAGGCTGTTTCTTGGATAAATCATTGATCAAAATTCTTTAAAAATTTTTTTTTATTACGTATATAAAGTAGTCGCGAAAAGAACATCTTTATAATATTATATTTTAATTCCCAAGGAGTTTGTCATTCGCCTTAATAACATCAGATTATAATGCTTAATTCGCTATCTTAATGCCACCTTTGAATATTTACTATTTTGAGGGTAGAAAAAGGCATGTTTATTATTATTCATAATATTCTATCAAAAGGTAATACCTTAATACAAAATAAGTGCTTATAAATAATAGAAATAAGAGAAGAAAGATATGAGCAACAATGCGGATAAACAGTGAGTTAAGGGTTATTTAAAAGCCCGTAGAAAATATAGGTAATAATTTATCCCTCTATTACCGAACATGCTGCATTCCATTTATCAATCGTGATAGTTAATGATGATTCGTTAGATTGTTCTCTGCAAGTAATTTTATATTCACCGCGAGTATGCAGTGGCTAGCGGAGAAAAATGCACGCAATTAACACGAAGTCAAGAGTCAATTATACAGCTTAGAATGGCCTTGCGAAGTATGTGTTACGTCACTGATTCGCAGCTCGTTAGTAAGATCATGGCATTCCATGGCCGTTTCCTTCGAATGTTTACATATGGGTAGATACGCCAGTTATCACATATAAAATCGCGATGAGATGCCGATTGAAATGATTTGAAGCTGCATATTTTGCGAACGTCAATCCAGTACATTCCGCGTAAATTTCATACAATGATTACACGATACGCCGTATTTTTCAATAGTACAAATAATTTGACGATAAATCAACTTAAAGTATGTTAGGAATATAATAATGCCTATCAAAATCTGTCATAGCGATAGTAGGAGCCACCCGTACCTTCTCGTTATGATATTCTCGCGTTATGCAGATGACAAGCCGAAAGAATTTATGAAACTATAGAATGCATGCACCATTTGTTTTCATGGTTTACGGTAGATTTTATATTAATATTGAAAAAATAATTAGAATAATAATTACATTATATATTTCTAATAATACAAACTTTTTCGTCGCGCATTATACAATATTTAAAATGGATACCTTTGTGAAATTAATTTTTCATACAGAGACGTTATATAAATTATTTTTTTTCTCTCTATTTATAATTTACTTTTCGGAATATTATTAAAAATTTCTGTCATTTATATTTAATACGCTCCTTCTAAAAATTCCCTATTTCCCTATTTTTCTAATATATTATTATGTTGTATTATTCAAGTATATTATAATTTTTATGTAGAATAAATATTGAAAAACTCTAATTTTTTAAATATTAAAACAAATGTGTTATATATTTTTATTCATTTCTTTATTATTTTTGAAGATAAAGAATAAAATTTGACAATATTACTTGCACTACTAATTGCTCAATATTCAAGCTGTCAAATTACGTCTTCACGATGGTACGAGTATACCTCTCTCATAGTACTAAGTATGATATATATAACAATAAATATATCATACGAAAAATGTATAATAGTGACATTAGATTCGACTTCACATGTTTTTAAAGGTAAAATGAACTTATTATTTTATGATGTTTTTACATATTTCACGAAGCTTGTGATGCGCACGTTTTTCACACACGGCAGCTGTATTTTCATGGATAAAACGAGAATCTCGCTTTTTTAAAAGTGTCACCAGAGAGTTGTCTGTTTGGTGTAAAACGCATAAATTTCTCATTTCGGTCGGTCGTAAAAAACAAGAGAGCTGGGACAGTTTGGACAGTTCATTGTGCTTCGGCGACCGACTATCAAAGAAAAAAATCAGTGATAACCTGCGAAAAAAGCAGAACTATCGTGCTCGTGACATATATGCTCGATATCGGGATTCACTTTTTGGGCACACTGCCAAACTACTTTTGTCTTCGTAGTATTTTGGTTTGGTTACGCCCGCTGATATCTGGATGCATTTTTTTTTAATTTGCATAAAAAAAATTCACAACTAATTTTTTAAAAAATGTGAAACTATAGATAATAGTACTTATAAATAATTACAAGAATAAAGGATTGAAATTTCTAAATGGAATTCGATTTTACATCTAAAAATTGTTTAGTGCTATAGTTAGACGAGTCATTCGTATTTAATAACATAGCACACGATCAGTAAAGCTACACAAAGAGATAATAAATGGCGGCAAAAAGTGAATGGATGTCAGAAAATAAATGTATAATATCGGTATGTTATCGACTTGCTATCTCGTACAGCACCGTATTCAAAAGCGTTTGCGGAAGTCGATATCACATGTGGGTGTTATCAGCGAGAAATGAAAACGCTGTTTTTCCAAAAGTACATGTACCCACGGTAGAGAGCAGTTTCTTTACCGCTGCTTTTGTGCTACCGAACGATCTCCATGGACGCGGCTCGTTGCATGCAGCTCGTTTTTGCTCGCGAGTCGCGATATTTTGCATCCGATAGTGACCCGGCCGCGAGGTGAAAACCTCGACCAATCTGGAAAGCTAGAAAAGCACGCTGGTGATGCGAAAATTGTGCAGCGGCCGAAGCCCTTATCTTTGTTGCAGCGACATTAACACCGTAATTTTGCCGTATCGTTAATTGGATGGCTTTTATACACGATGTGCATGCACACACATCGCTATGTCCGTGTTTTTTTTTTTCACGAACTTTAGACCGAAGAGATTCTCTTTGGACCCTATTTTTGCACAATTTGTTTTAATATCTAAAGTTTAAAAAAATATAGATATAACATAGGTATAATATATCTTTGAGTGACTTATTATAGTTTTTTAAATAAAATTTCTTCAATATTTGAGAGAGCGTGTAATAATTAACTATATATGTATAAGAGTAAAGGAACATGAAATAGGATGAGAAATTTTATACAAAAATAATTTTATTAAGAACAATTATATTATAAAAAATGAGACTATCACATTATAAACATTCAAATTGAGGAACGTGTATATAAAGTATATTTTTAAATATTTTTAAATCACATTTTTGTATAAAAGAATAAAAAATCTCATACTAAAGAAAAGAGAATTCATAACTCTATACTTTTTACACCCATTGGGACTTCAGCATTATATTGTAAAGGCTAAATGTTCACATCCTTGCGTAAGTCTTTTGCATCGAAGCATGCGGCGTGAAATGAATTCTACAGAGGGTATCATTTTGTAATTTTCCGGTGTACTTTTCTCGCGTTTACCGAAGTAGCGGCATGCTTTACCAGTACACGCGCCAACCAGCACTAATCGTCCTTCGATACGACCCAATCGCTGTTTTCTCGACCTAGAAAAGCATGCTCCGCTTATTTCGTTTTCCGTCAGTTCCTTCCTTCCTTTCGGGAAATGCTCGGTCCGGTCCCGAGATTTACGTATTTTTCGTCCTTGACCTTCACCCTCGCGCGTTTGCTCCGACACAGACAAAAAGTTCGCATCCGCAGCCAAGGATGCTGCAACGGTGGCAGCAGCGGTTGTACTTACAAACTGGGTCACTAAAATCGTTCCTTCCCACGCGCATACACTCCCTGCAATTACGTCATAAATATCTTACGCGCTATCAATTTAACCTTTCGACGATTATACCATACATTTTCCTCTTATACCGTCATTTGTCGTATATACATTATAACTGTTCCGTTTAATAATTTCCGGTATAATTAGGTATACATTTATAATTTCTTAAGATAATTTTCTATATGTAAAAAATAATGTTGGTATCCTTTAAAATGCAAAAACGATTTAACGAACATATTTGTATTAAAATTATTAAAAATCTATGCAAAAAATGTTCTGAGAAATTTTTGATGAGCCACGAAAATTGCGGAGGATGCTTTTTTCGTTATTATGGCAATTTTCTGAGCGAAAAGAAATATAAAACTACGAAAGCGAGTGCAAATTTAAAACGTTATAGAAATTTTTTAGACACGATTGCCACTGTTGGATCGATAAATATTGATGGCATAGTTTGATCATTTTCCGTATTTATTTGAACGTGGGAACGTATTTGCAAATAGAATCTACGAATTCTTTCCTTTTAGACCGTGAATCATCAATTTTAAATAAATAGTCAAAATTAATTTTAGATAAATATGTAATTTTCTGACAAACTTGTTCGTCTTTAAAAACCGTTATTTTTGTGAGAATATTTTGTATTGATTTACATATTTATCTCTCTTAGCGAATTTTTCTTAACCTTCTTTTATTCTTTATTCGATTTCTTATCATTCAAGTATATCAAATTATAATTTCATAATTTAATCAGTTATTGACACAAATTTGTACGCAATAAACGAATTTATAATTTGAATATTTATCTATATATAAACTGATATACGCATATTCAAATATTCACCTTGTGTTTCTTTTTTTGAATAATTACTTTTGTAAAAATAAATGTCCTTGATGTAACGACAGATAAGAGTTTTCTCAAACTGCGACTAAGTATTTAAAGAAATTTTTTAGAAGTATCTTCACACTCATATTTTTAATGACATGATTATAACCTGCATCTTAGGTCATAATGCAAATTTCTTACGTCATAATGTAAGGTATTTGTTCGAGAAAGTTTATGAGGAGGAGCTTTGTTTTCGACAGGTCTTAGTGATAATAACGCGCTTGCGGAACGCATTTCGGAAGCGACTACGCACTAAAGATCGGTATTCCTGCAACGCGTTTCATACATAAATGCTGGAACTTTGCCGACGTATTGACGTCAAATCATCGTCCTCCCCTCTCTAATCGATCAATTTTCCGCTATAGAAATTTCGGCGCACTACCCCTCGTATTGTTTTGCGTTTTACGGAATAGTATGAGCGGTGATGTTTGCGGTGAGGAGATAGGTTGGCGTTGTTTGTCCGCGGGAAATTGGACGACGCGAAGATTGCCCCCTGTGGTTTATAGCGACACATCCTGTCATAATAATGTCCTATTTCGCGATGGAGCTTCGACGTGTAGTATCGAAGTTAACACAAACATTGCGAGAAAAGTCACGAAACCAGAAGCTACTCGTGTAACTTTCATTCCTAAAACGTACATCGCACATACGTTAACACTTTGACTGCCAAATTGATTTCGACATTGTGTTGTGTTCGAGCGTACAATAAATCTAGTATATTTTTTTTAATACTTTTTTGTTTTTTTAATGTTTAATCCGTTAAGATCCCATAGTTAAACCAACAAAAAATTAATAATTGAGAAAAGAATTGAAGCGTGAAGAAATATTTCTAACATAAAAGGCACATTATAAAAATTGATTTTGCAATTAATTGTCATAAACAAATTATTAAATATTGACTATGAAAAAAGTGAATTACACCAATTAATTCTAATGCATATCTTGTTTCTCAAAAATTATTCGAAAATTACAATATTTCATTTGTTGACAGTTTAACAAGTATTTTCTTAAAATAGTAGGACATCTCTCAACACTTGTATTTTAATCTGATCTTAAACTTTTGGTTGACATCAAGTGTATTACAGTGTGAGTACAATCTCATCGTTCTCAAAGAGCCGACGCTATAACGCGTACGTATTTTACGAGGAATTCTCCAGTGTTCTCGAGAATGCCTGAGAATGGTCGACTTGAGAGACTGCCACCCGTGAATTCCATCAGCTAGACAATGTGTGTACACTGAATAATACCTCGGACAATTTCCTCGACATCGAGACGAGCGGCGGCGCCGTGCAAACCCGAAAGCATATCTGAGTATTTCTGCGGTGTATACGCTCGTTCGCTCGCGTTCGCGAATGTTTATCTGTGCAATCGCGGTCGATTGAAGCACAGTTGGCGTCTCGCTGGAATTACATATTTGCTCCGAAATCTCCGCGCCTCTTCTCTTCGCCGAATGGCGAATCGTCGTCGCGTTCTTTGTTCTGGAGGAGCAAACGGGTCAAATAAATACGAGGACAGCTAGTATAATCTCATTAACATCGTTCTGATGTTATTCTGGCATCTGTATATATAGAATCAGTATATATAGAATGAGAAGCAGAAAGGAAAATCCGCAAATGTAAATTTTGCGTACGGTTAGCTAGTCTTGCACAAACATACTCAGTAATGTTAGAAAGGACACCGTAGTACTAATATGATTGAAATATAATTAACCTTTTGGAACTGACACCAAAATCTGTAACACAATTATTGATACTGAGTCTGTAAGATTCATTAAATATGTTGATATGAAAAAGCATTAATTAATTATAAGGAACCATGACATAACTCGGATAAAAAAGAATACTATAAATAAGTTTATTTTATAAATATAATTCACAAATTTGCGAATGTATAACATAAAGGAAATTGAATTGTTTGATATTTTTGTGTAAAATTGTAATTACTGCAATAATATATTCATAATTAATAATTAATTGCAAATTTAAATATAACAATGTATTTTTTACCCGAACATTCTTTCACAGAGAAAACTAAATTATTTTTATTTATCAGAATTTTTATTATTTAAACAATCAATACATATTGAGTTCAATAGACTCACCAGCAACTCTAGAAGAGTACAATTGAATGGGTTAAACATCTTAAATACAATATTCTACATGGTTTTTGGAAATCGATTGTTCTTTGAAAAACAAATTTCTCGCCAGAATAAGATATCTGATACCAAATAAAAATGTAAAGTGCCAATTTTTGTATTTACATTAATTTAACTGCATATGATAAAACGCTTTTAATTTGAAATTTAATTGTTCCTATATACTTTTCGTTACGTATTACACGTTAAATTGCACAAATTCTGAAATTAGAAAAAAGCGAATTCACTAAAATGTTAATATTATTGTTAAACAAATATCATACCTTGCTTTATAATTTTAATTATATATGTATATAATTGAAAATAAATATACGAAGAATCGTGAATGTTAAAATAGTAATATACAGCCGTTCTTCGTTACTTTATTCATGGAAGCCACGCAAAAATCATGTAGTTTGCTTTTTACGAGGAATTCGTAACGAATGCGTTGTCGTAATTGGACATTCAAGAGATTCGTACTTTTATTAAACTGCGCTTGACCAAGCCAATCATCGTCGATGCAATTCAATTCGCTGTCGGAGTGTCAATTTCGGCAAGCTGTCGAAATTGTGCGTCGAAAAATATAGCCAGACGTTTTATTCGACACAAACTTTTCACGTAATTTTTTTCCTTGTGTCAATATTTTGTAATAAAATACGAAGTACCATACTGAGGACGTTTATTGATTTGAGTCGAAAGAAAAACCTACATTGAAACAGCAATTTTGTTGAAGAATCTAAAAATTTAGTTAGATACAGAGATCTGAAAATAATTTTATTGGACCATCAAAATAATTTTGTAGGAATCCGCATAATAAGCAATGCTGCAAAATGTTTTGATAGTCTAGCAACCTGCAATTTTGTTATCCTATCTAATTATCTTGATAATTAGAGATAGGTCTAGCAAAATTATTTTTAAATCTATATCTAGCTAAATTTTTAAATTTTTCAACAAAATTGCTTTTTCCATATACGTGAAAGAGAAGACTTAAAAACAATGAGATTGCTGTATATAACCATCGCTTTCATAAAATAAAAGAGTATCCTATAAAAAATACTTCAAAATTTATAATGCAGATGTCTATTTTTTTATATTTATGCGAGTGTAAATAATCAAGAAAATGCATTTTTGTATATACGAATGCAATAGGCAATTGCGATGGGAAATTCGTGAAGGATAATAAGGTGTTTCCTCTTATTTTTTTAAATGATAATTTCAGCAATGGACACTTTTCTGTAATTATAATATTTAATACTAGAGAGAACAAAGTAAAGGAAAACAGATTGATTTTCTTTCATTCAGATTTTATTACATAATTTCTGTGTAAATACAAACTCGCTCAAAACACATAGTCTTTTATTCATTATATTGAAGAAAAGGAATAAAAAAAAACCCTTGCCTTTGATGTCTTCTTTTTTATACAAAGAACTTTTTATTGTCCTCGACTCGATCTCGATCTGAAGTCGGCACTCGGCGTGTTTCTAATTAAAACAATTATAAAGACGAGGTTTGTAGGCGTTTCAAATCGACAGCGGGAAATGCAAACAAAAGATAATTGAGTGCAGGATGAGCAAATTTAATTATAATCGACTGCCGCTCGCGAATATCTCATCGAGAAATCCATAGACATTCATCGAATCTCGAACAGAATTTACAAGATGAGTGCTTCGTAACTAGAGCTGCTACTCGCTTTGTAAAATTTTATGAATATCTTTGAGAGTTATTATCAGAAAGAGAGAGATTTAGTTTTATCCAGTTATTTTTTTTTTTTTTTGCAATGATCAACCGTTTGCTTTTATTTCACATTTATTATCTCTATTTCATGAAGACTACTTATTATTCGAAACAGATTTGGTCACACGTATTATGATCTAATTAGAAATACAACAGTCATATTAATAAGTGAGATTACAGGAAGTTAAGCAGGCTGTAAAGAGTAGAAAAGCAAAGCATAATGGCAAAGGTGCAACGCCGCGCAATGGCTCGCGCCTTTATTCTTTTAAACTTCAAGTCTTTTGCTCGTTGAATTAATTCTTTGGTCAAATCGTTGGTCTGTTTAAGGAATTATACCGCATTTATATATGCTTTTACTTTCCTTTTGCCAGCAGCTTGCGGGATCTGTAAGTAATTAGTCGTCTCTTTATAAGCAAGCTAATTACTTACAGAGCACCCGGTAGCCTCATAGCTCGTTTCCTCCCAAAGCTGTTTGTTTCTCGCCGAAACTTTCGAGATTGAATCTTAAATTGGATTGAGAAATCGGGGGAAAAGCTACCATCTTTTTGCCATTCGCCGGCATCAACGTCGGTTTCCTAGCTTCTAATCAAAGTTAACCGATGTGCTCTTACTCTTTCCACGTAGATCGCAATTTAATTTCACGGGTTACTATTTTAAAGTGAACTTTTAAAACGGAACGATATTGAAAGATAGTTATGTAATGAAAACGGAAATGTTTCGGAAAAAAAAGAAAAAAAATACCTCTAACTGTGGCAAAAGAACTGTACCGATGGAGAAATTGACATTCATAAAGACTAATTGCGAAAAGTATTTATATACAAAGTATGTATATAAAAGATTCAGGTATTCCATAGCATAGACATTTTTATGACTTCTTCTATGGTTACAAAATTTGTTATCCCGTCAAAATAATCAAGTATATTACAATTTAAAACATATTTATTATTAACTTTCACTATTGTTTCGTTTAATTATTCTCGTGTATCCATTATTTGTTATAAAACTATGAAGTATGAAATGAAAAATATGTTTGTTATTTATTTTAAAAAATATATATTTTAATTATGAAATACAAGTTAATTTTATGCGTATGCAGTTTTATGTTTTCACATCTACATTAGTTGGACTATTGCAATTAAACTTGATAGCTGGAAATTCACGATTGTGCTTACGCCGGAAATCAATATTAGGATCGAGATCGATTACATTGGCACGCGATTGGGACGCGATGAAACAAAGTGCGGGATAGTTGCGTGTCGCGCGCATTCATGATGTTCGCCACGTACAGTTCAAAATTGGTGACACCGCCCACTCGCTCGCAGCACTTGTAACAAACGGAATTGCGAGCCTAATTTGCATACCAACGATTCTGCTGTGTCCGCGGAGACGAAATGAATAAAATTATTATTAATTCGCCGCGACGTGACACGAATCTGTAGCCACGTACTCCAATATTAATCGTCCGTCATCGTATGCGAAAAAAAGGAACGTATTTAATTCCGTCGTATAACGCTCGCCGAACGACGCGGGATAAACGAAAACGCGAGCTCCAACGAGTTGCCCGTATCGAATGTTACATGTGCCAAAAAAGAAAATTAAAAAACGAGCGTTCTGTGTAATCGCTTTTTCCGATAGCCTTTGATGTGGCCCGCTCGTGCGCGACTGGCGATCGCGTTTGCCTTTACCGATATTCCCTGATTGTTTTAATTCCATGGAACCGGCGAATGTCGTCGAACCGAAACGTTCATTATCCCAACCCGCGTGATGTGTTCTACTTTGTCGTATTATTTTCTTCGTAAAAGCGACGATGGGGAGATGGAAAATACAAGAGTTTAACAAAACAGTTCCAGATGAAACATGGAATTGCATAAATACACGCAGAAGTTGTTGTTGTCACTAGAATCGTTAAGGATTGATATTTTGATTGAACCTCTTTTTCTCAAAAATAAAACTGAAACAATTTCATCGACATTTTCGCGACACAATTAACAATGAATAGAGTCCGCAAAATAAATGATGATACGTTGTAAACTTTTAATTAATTTTCTTGTGTATTTGTTTGTTTCAGGTAAGTGGAAATGATTTAAGTCGTGATTATAAAACTGTTGGTAAGTTATTTATATGTTATTATTTTTGCTCTTTTTAATCCTTAAATATGATAGATAGATTAAGCTACACGAAACTAGCCAATCGTAGTCAAATATTTTCGTATTCGACTGTGATTAGCTAATATCTTACGGTTTAAAGCTTAATGCTTATTGTGTTTTGAGGGGAAGGGAGGACTTATCCTTCTATTTAAAATATAATTTATACAAATATATTTCGTCAAACGTTAAGCGAGTTTTGAATCAGGACCTGAATTCTTGAAAAATGTCACATACATTGCATACATAAAATATATGAAAATACTAGTGTATACGTTACATATATTATACCTAGATTTATCTAGTTTTTCGTATGCGATACTTTTCAAGAATCAGACTGTAGAAAGATTGTAGAAATATGACAAAAACAACGGAATGGCGACGCGTTGATCTTTGTCGACGTTTCTCGGCTATAAATGTTTGCTCGGCGGAAACCGTTGGCTTTCCAAGCAGGTGAAATATTTGCCGGAGTCGCCGGACGACACGTGAAAATGCATTCTTGATCACCGTGTGAAAGTTTTCTCACGGATCTCTCTGCGCGTCTCGACCACTGCAAAATTCCTCGGAAAGCGTCCGGGCGGGATTTGCAGTCGATGGAAAACGGTTCTGCCACATTCAGAAAACGGTCCTCCACTAGACGTGCCTCCTTAGTCAGGACTTTACGCGAGCCGCAGAACAAGCAATATTCCTTCCGCGGGCCATTTCGTCCCGGAAACTTCGAAACCGATGTGTGTGAAGTTAGCACCGCGATTTTGAAAAAAAAAATAAAATGAAATTTGTGCTGTATTGTGCTAGATTTGTGCTACATTGTGCCGCAAGAATTAATGACATAACTCAAAAAACAAAGCGTTAAATTGAAAAAAACGTTTTTTTCACCAGCACCGCCATTTTGTTTAATCGGCAAAATAAACATTGTGCTGAGTTGTGCTCGATTTGTGCTACATTGTGTCGCAAAGATTTCAGCCGTTCTTTCATAACACCAAAAGTTATGACTAAAAATAGTTTTTTCCTCCGTGTTCGGTTTTTTGCCCATCGGGTTTGTAGTGCTTCCACGTGATCGATACAGTATATCTGAGTTGTGCTATCGTAACACAACTCAGCACAACCATTATATTCGCCGGTACAGCGATATTAAGGATACTTTACTCTTCAGCGCGACCCTTCGCGCAATGCTTTTTTGTTCAAAATTCGGGTTTATAGTGCATCCATGGAGCAGTACATCGAAGCAGTGCAAACCCGATTATGGCAGAAATTTATGGGCAAAAAACCGAACACGGAGGAGAAAACTATTTTTAGTCATAACTTTTGGTGTTATGAAAGAACGGCTGAAATCTTTGCGGCACAATGTAGCACAAATCGAGCACAACTCAGCACAATGTTTATTTTGCCGATTAAACAAAATGGTGGTGCTTACTTCACGCACATTCGAAACCGTTTCTCTGCTCTTTTCTCTATGTCTAGCCACCTTTTCCGCCCTTTTATCGTGTCTCCTTACCGTGCGTCGCTATCATTTGAGTGATCGGCCAACTTTTCAATTGTCCTTCCAGCATGAATGGCGATTCGAGGGGAGTAGAAGGGGTGGACTTCGCGTGGACGAGAAAAGTTTTAAATTGTAGTGCAGAAATGTCTGCTGTCATTTTTTTTTTTTACTGCAAAACGGAACGCTCCAATGATTCTATTGTGACCCGCGAAAATTTGTGCGTGACGTTTGCAAAACATAAATACGCGAGGGAATCGCATCGAATGAACATGACGTTGCCTGTATAAATATTACTCGCAGCTATAGAAATAACTATTGCGATCGATTAACTTGTTTAACTCGAATGTAATTAAAATCCATTTGTGATCATATACTAAATGGAAAATATTTGGAAAAGTGCATTTTCTCTTAATGGCAATGTCCCAAATTGGAAAACGTTTGCGCTATCGTCTGTGATCCGATCTTTTACCAGCTTTATCGCAGAGCACGATTTTAATTAAACGCTGTTAAATTGAAAACCGCCCATCACGCGGATGAAGGTAAGAATTATTTCGATATGGCGTTCTGTTTTGATTTAACACGTACCGTATTTGGTAATGCTCAAATACCGATCACCGTTTAATCATATTTAGTTCGTCGGTACGAGATTGCGTTAAAAGATACGAAAATAAAGCGTTTGGAATTGCAAATCGTCTAGGTAAACACTCACGATGCAGCGAAACAATAGCAACAGACAACAATTGAATTAATTTAACGGTACGATGGCTGTTATCCATCGCTATCGATAGATTTCAGTCGCGAATTGTGTATTTCTGAGTATCATGATTGTTGTTTAAATTCCACTGATGTTTTCTTGTGATAATTAAGCGCTGTAAAATTGTCGTTGAGCGAACTCAATTTAAATAATCGTGCTATGCAATTGTTTCTTCGTTGTAGGTAAAGCTTATTTCACGCAAAATATTTCTTAAATATTAAAAGTAAACATAAAATATTTAGAGATATCTATGAAATATCGCGAGAATGTAGATGAAAATGAGAGAAGAAAAAAGGCGAGTATAAATAAAACATGTAACCGCGATAAACGTGCCTGGATGTAGAAGCTTGGGAAATTGCTAGTGCGGTCCGTTTCGGAAAAGCAATTAAAAGCCGTTGTTACAAAAGGGCTTATATGCCTTCGTCTTTCAGAATTGCGTACTCAGAGACTATTAAAACATGAAAGCAGCCACGAAGAATACTTGTTCCTTAAGGAGAATTTATTCTTATTTAAAAGTGAACCGCAGTCTACGGTAACTGGCGGATCGTTTGTTCTCATTATGAACGTTCTCGCGTGATTTTGAATTTTATTACACCTCGTAATAATCAAAATTCTACAGTAATTCTATGAAAAGAAAGTCGACGTTGCATATTCTAGCAATTATATACCAAGTACATAAAATTCATTTTTTGCAGACATCACAAATGTTAAAAAGAAATTAACTGGTAATATATTTTAATCGTTCTTGATTAAGCACATATTGAAATTAAAATATTAAAAACTCTCTTTGAGTAAAGAACACACATTTACGTACAATTAGAGAATATAAAATTAAGCAATAAAGTTATTGTGTGTGTGTATTTTTTCATTACATAATAATTATATTACATTATTTTTTCGTTACATAACAATTAATTAATTTTATTATTATTATCGTTATTATCGATTCTCCTGTTTTATTTGACTATTGATTTATCTATATCGCAAACTTTGATCAAATATATTTTTACTCTCCATTTTGCGTCTTTATTTTTTAACGAATTTAACTTTAAACATTATTTAATATTCAATGAGATTTTTACTCCCATCATAAACTTATCAAACAAAGACTCGTTCGAAGGATCTAAAGTGAACTTCTGACAAAAAATATGATCTGAAAATTTCTACGAGGCTGCGGCCAATGACCGTGCGCGTATATAAGGTCAGAAAGAGAGTACTCGTAAGCCGCTTCGTGAACCTTATTACGAGATTTACGACTGTCGCCCTTTAAGGGTACAGCTTTATCCGCAAGGGAGATCCGCCTTATTAAACTTTGTCGGTGGTCGTCTTTAAACACGATCGAAGAGGCTTACGGAGAGATTATTTTACTCTAATTAGAACATTAATATTAACGAAGATAATCGTCTCGAAGATTATTTCGATCAAAATTAGTTATCATATTTCTGTCTTTTTAAACACAATATTGTTATCTAAATTGATTAATTATTTTTAGATCTTATATGCTTTTATGTAAGGAAGAGAAATTCTTATTATAGTTACACCATATTTTAGTTATAAAATGAATTCTTACGATATATACATATAACAATATAAATAATACAATAAATATTAGTTAAATTATTTAAATGAATTACGCTTAATTAGCAAAACAAATAATTAATTTAAAAGAAATAAGAAAGGAGTCTCTTTATTTATATTTAAAG
Organism: Cyphomyrmex costatus; assembly: GCF_001594065.2. Lineage (NCBI taxonomy): Eukaryota > Metazoa > Arthropoda > Insecta > Hymenoptera > Formicidae > Cyphomyrmex > Cyphomyrmex costatus. The sequence continues at coordinate 1,025,110 of NW_017276629.1, read as the reverse complement.
ATACAAAAATCGACAGCTTCAAATATCGCCTGTGAAAATTTATTGTGAAACATCACATGTCTAAGTTCTCTTCATATCTTGAATCGCTTTTTAGCAAATTAGTGTGATAGATCGAATTACGCTTATAACTTTTCTTTTCTCTTCTCTTGTGTACTTTACAATTACCAAATTAACAGTGTATTAATATAGTTATTACGCTTAACTGCAATACGAAATATATGAGATTCAGGGAAAAATGAGACCAGCGAGGCGCAGGTGGTTGTCGCGACACTTCCGGCGATACGCCGTGAAAATCGCGTTACATCTTGCATGCATATACATGAAGGGAGGGAGTAGGCAGATAGGTACCAGCGTGGAACTAAGCTGCGAAACTAATAATTAAATTCCTTCCCTGCCGCGTGGACGAGAATGGGTAGCGTGTACAGTGCCGGAAGTTTGAGACTTTCCGACCTGGGATGCCTTCAATCCTTCCCGTCATTTGCATACGTAGAGAATGCGTTAGGGGAAGAAAAACTCTGTCACTAGCGATGATATTCTAATATTTAATTAGCCTACGCTTGTTAAGATATTAGTATATTAAATAATATATATTGTATTAGACATTTATTTTTTTTACCTTATACTTTATCTGTCTAAAAAAATTTTAAACGGTAGACGATTTGAATATGGCAATGTGAAATAATACATAGCAATTCCTAAAGCTGTTTTAAATTGAAAATTAAACAATAAAAGAAGAAAAAGAATATTATATCTTTAAAAAATATATATAGATGTTTATAGTAGCAGTACAAAGTATGAAAAATCCACCATAAAATATCAAAAATTTTTCTTTCTCATATGGTAGGCGATTTATTTAAGATATATAATGTAAAATATAAATACATATGTAAATAGAGGTATTCTACATAAAAAAAATATATAAGCATCCTGAACGAAAATTACCCCATGCCGTACACACATAATATTGGCGTAACGGACTCTGGACTCGGAACTCATCCCGAGTGCGACGCTAAGTTCGTTGGAGTGAATTCCAAAATTTCAATGTTCACCGCCAATTCGAATTGCAAATGTGCGTCGCCCTGGGCCGGCCGCGTCACCAGGCAACGTCCGCATTTAAAAGCGCCGAAGTTTCGTCATCGGGCTGAAAGATAAAATTTAACGAGCGACAAGAGGAGAGAAATAACTTTCGAAAGTGGCGCGAGAGTTTCAACAATTTGCAGGGCCGGAAGATGTTCGTGATAGAATAAATTGTAATATAATTTATGCTGCAGCATGTGAATAAAAGTTTTGTTTATTTATATCTATTACCATAATCTTATCATGAGAAGTTGATTGTTTTTAGAAAAAGTTCTTTAAACAGTTAAATAATCATGAGATCATTAGATTTTGACATCCCTTATGTTATATTATTAATTTGTATTATCTCAAAGAAATTGTATATTATCTGAAAGACTGCGTCCAATTTTATCCTACTCTCTTTTTCGCTCTCTTGTCATGTTGATGCTATGACGTGACATGAAATCGAGGGACCAGTCTCCTCCCGTCTTTGTCCAAGAGACCTTCGGACAACGATGTATGGCACGCCGTATGGAATGCATGTGTCGACCACATAAAGGAGCGACTTGAAAGGTCGTGTAAACGCATTCTTAGGGCGCTCACATAAAGTAACTACAATTAAGTAATATTTTCGTAAACGATAAATCTTTTAATTATAAGCTACTAATTTAAAAGATACTTCCTTAAACAACTTTTTTGACATTATAATCAATTGTAACTTTTTATGTATTATAGCGTATTAATCTAATACATTAATGTGTCTAAAACGTTAATACATTCAAATGTAATAAGATTTATATAAATATCTTATTTATAAAATATAATATGCTTCAATTTTTTGTCGTAAATTTTAAGAGATTGTAGAATGTGGATCATATAATCTGGTAGTAAGTATTACGTAAGAAAAAAAGTAATAGAACCGCGAAAATCTGATTTGTGATTGAGTTATGGGAATTACAAAAGGGTGATTATTCGAGAGATAAAGGCGTTTCGAAGTTGTAACGGTCTTTCCGCCTCGTTGAAGTGGAACAAATTCTACGTGGAAGAATGTTATGAAGGGTTTCCCGCGAAATCCTTGGCTTTGTCATTATTCCACAAGATGAAAGAGAGAGGAAGTTACTTATTCCGTTGAGAATATTTATCGATAAACAAAATATCAAACAAAGCGATGAAAAGACTAAAGTAGCGAAACTTTTAGAAAGTATAAATTACAGCAATATAAGTAACAAATGTAACAAATACGCATAACGAAATATAAAACTTTTATTTATAATCAAAATTTCCACTCAAACAAAATCTCTGTTAAGCTAATAAATTTATTAAGTTAATAAACTTTAAAAATGAAACTCAAAGAATTTATCGTGTTCCTTGTCAAGTGATCTAATTACAAAAATTATTGAGCATTTATTGAAGTCTTGATTCACGTTACTCGTTGGCGTTCATTCACAACGCGCTGGCATTTAACAATCGCGACAGGTCAGCCGTTAAATCGCTACTCCTCGCGGCAATGTAGTATTTATAGCGGCGTCACCATTTATACAAGGTGTCCCATTTCTCACGTACTTTTTTAAAAGATGTATTTTTTGGCCTAAAATTGATATTTTTTTAACGAAAAAACCAAAAAGAATCATTGTCGACTTTAGTTTTCTAATTTTTAGCATCGTATATCTTTTAAACTAAACCTCAGATTAATATTTGATAAACGTTTTTGAACCTTCGTCACACTATCACGTTGTCGAGTCTGATAGTTAAAGAGACACAGTTAAAGAGATTTTACCTCCTCAAATAGTTATTTTTATTGTATAATATTTTTGACGTTAAATGAATTTATAAGTATATAGAGTTAAAAAATCGTATTATTTTCAATCATTTAAATCTTTATTTATCATTTTATTGAAAATTAGTCTTACATATTACAGGAAGAATTTGCATTACTATCGTTCTATTTGTGAGACACGATGACATAGTTAAAGGCTAAAATTATATTCACACAAATAATACTTCAAATTAGCTAAAGAATATACCTTTAACATTCATTTGACTATCTGAGAGGTTTAATCAAAAACTCTTCTGAAATTATCTTTATAAAATTTTTGATAAATAACACATAGTTATTTTTTGAAAAAGAAATTTAATATTACACAGTTGGAAAATTTATGTTAAATTCAATACATATCCCAAATGATCAAATTTTTTTTGTTAATTTAACACAAGATGAATACGTTGGAAAGTAACATAAATATTATGTAAAAATTAACAAAAAAACATAATAATGCTGCAATTTGTCAGCATTCATGTTTCTTCATTAAAATTAACATTTGTAATGTTAAATTAACATTTTATTCACATATTTATATCTTAAAATTTACATTTTAGAAAACATTTTTATGTTATTTATTCATTTACTCGTAAATTATGTTGTTTTAACACTACAAATGTTGAATATTTATTTAATATACAATATTCATATAACACTCACGTTCAATTAGCACTTCTATTTATTAAAAATCTAACACAAATTTTCAACAAGGACTTAAATGATCCTAACACAAATATAAAATGTTTTTTACTATGTAGAAAATAAGGAAGAGCTAAATTGAGTTCTATAAATGAGAATACAAGGTTCGAGGACGAGTCGACCGACCATAGATCGTTGGAAAGGTCGACTGTGTGTGTCATGCCAAGCTGTAACAAGCTACCATCGAGGGTGGAGCGAGAATCGGTCTACTAGGGGCTTCACACAATAGCGGAACGAATATTCCCCACCGACTTTACATGAGGGATAGAAACCCCTCGAGGTAGCCCGGTGCATGCTTCTTTCTAACGGAAAGGGCGCTTTAGTGCTCGTCGATACGTCGGGAATGCTCGTTCGGTCGTTCCGCGTTTCTAACGTGTGTTTCTCAATATTATACTCGTATCTCGTAAGTACGTTTCGATGCGTGAAAATCCAATGAAGATTCGTCGAATGATCAGTGCGAAATAAGTGAGAGCGCAGTAAATTGAATCGTGCGAATAAGTTCCCATTTACGAAGACCCGATTATCTGATAGTCTGAGCATACGACGATTGTCGATCGATAGTCTGTGAGAGGGGAAATTATCAAAATGGTCACAACATGGATCTTTTCCACTTTTTTCTGTTCCTCGATAATCGGTAGCGATTTAAATTTAGAACGTTTAGTAGGCGTCTACTTCGTTGACGAAAAAATTGATGTATACATTACAGAAACAAGAATTTACGTATTAATAGGACAATAGCCGCCCACTCGATTTTGTGCACGCAAGCGTTCCTCTGAGAGTTCAAAAGCGGCGTTACAAGCGGCGCGAAGACTCGGAAGTGCAGGAGTTACGTTCCGCTATGTGGAGATGCGACACTTGCATGATGTATAACACGCTTTACGTAACGGAGTCCCTTCCTCGTGGGAATTGCGTGTTGCGTTGGTCGTCGCAATTGCGGCACGTATACGCAAGCGGTATCTCCTCGCGAGCAAATCACGCCCCCGGCTTCCCGTTTCACACGCAGATGGCAATGACATTTCGATATCGATACGACGTTCTCCGGTGGCAATGCTTACGCGAGAAAACACCTGCGATTTCGGTAACGGCTTTACATATGTGGATTTTACTATGATATACGAGCCTTCCAAAGCCCGACATCTCTGCGACTGTCGCCCGATAGAAAAAGAATTACCGCCGTGCAACTGACTAAAGATTACAGTAAACCAAACGACTTGAAAACAATATTGATCTTTTTACAATTGAGATTCCCATCGCGACAGTCAGTTTTCTTATAACATGACATTTTTTAAATAATATAATAAAAAATTGACACCTTGTCAAGGCGTTTCTTGAAAATAATTATTTTGTTTATTTTGCTTACATCAATCAGCGAAGCTAACAAAAGCTGATTTAATTGCTTTTAATTAAGAGGAGATTGAACGCGAGAGAATATCGAGGAGAAATTGAAAAGTTTTCCCCAGGGGTGTATGACTTTTTTACTCTCACAAATATCCTTTTTAAATTCGGGGTTGATTTTATTTTCCTCATCGACCGATCGTTGTCTCAATCACCTTGAAGGTAGAAAGTGCCATGAAACAAAACGAAGGTTGTACGACGTAGAGGCGGACGCCTTGTTTCGATCGCGACCTCCTTCCCCGTTCAATTATTCATTTTCGCAACTGCGACATTATTCCTTCGGGCGTAAACGTTTGGCAAGAGGAGCGCCGCTTAATCGATCCCAGGAAAGTAGTGCAAGTAAAAGCTACCATATGTATTTCAGTTTACGTTAAGTTGCATTATGTTAATTAATTAAAATTAGCTTCTTATGCAAATTACAAATAATTCGTGTTTATTCGGATCAACTTTACTCTATAATCAATATATTCTGCTACACGACTTCTCTCTATTAGGATTAAATACTTTTATTATTTTCTTGAAATCATTTTTCTAATCGCAGCTACCGTCATAATGTAGATTAAATTGGTGACTTTGTATTACAGATCAAGTACATTTTAATTATATGATGATAGATAAATGCAATTAGATTTCATTGTCTAATTTCTTATTAAATTACTTTTTTAATTAAATTTACGTATAATCTTTTAATGTTTTTAATAACATATATTTTTATGTGTATGTGTCATATTTCATTTTAGCATTATTATATTATATATTATTATAAGTTATTAAATATTTAATACAACATATTGTTAAAGAACGTTATATATAATATCTATTGTAATATGTAATAATGGTAAAATGAAATATAACACACACACACACACACACAAACATAAAAACGTTATTATTATAAAAGTATTACTTCTGTCAGAACATGGCTCATTTAATGGAAGATTTCTTCTGGTATGATAAATCTATTTATCAGTCTAATCTGACGTAAGGCATCGATGCATTAATCTTCAACGTAATTAGAATTTCTCCGATTACTGCAGTGACACGCCTGTGAGGAATGTATTCACTGCAATGCGCATCGCGGACAATAGTGAAAGTGCAAATGGTTGAGCGAAAGACGCGGAAAAAAGGCGCATCAGCACAGTTAAGAGTTTTGTTACGCTCTATGGCCATAAATAATGTGCGACTCGATCTTTTTCTTTCCCTCTCTCGCGCTCTTTCCCTCGGTCTGTAATAATTGATAAGGTACCATCGCGGTTTTCGCGGTTTGTGCAAGAGAGGCGTCTGCACGCTAAATACATCATTTAAAATTTCATGAGATCCGCTGCCCATAATCGTGCAAAATGCACCACGAATCGTTGCGTAACGAGACCGGTATCAACCATATGTACATATATACGAGCAGATGCTTGGGTTCGTCGCAATATATAATATATAATGTAAAATCATCACGAAACTAAATTATGTTTAAACTCAGCGATGCGTTAAGCATGAAGCAACTTAATTAGTGTTTTAATAAATATTACAAACATTCCTGAAGGAAAAAAAGACTGTATTTTGAAATTACGACAGCAGAAACTGTTGGCGTTTCGCGTAAACTGCAAGATATGGCAGCATGCAAACATATCTCGAGATCTTGAATTGCGGTCGAATTCGTAATTCTCGGCGTGCTTGTTACGTGGGCGAGAATTCTGGATGGCGAACCAACTCGGCTACTCGTTCTCGAACTGAAATCGGTCGATCAGTTCAGTAGATGCGACTGGTTCCGAGATGGACGATGCTAGTCGATACTAATTGCGTCTACTACTAAGCTGTACCACCATGCGATACCGTTTCCATCGGATTAACAGCGGAACTTCGAACCAGTCGATGTCGAAACCTAAGTAACGTAATTGGCAATTGTAAGTGGAAGCAAATGGGTAGCGATTTAGTTGGAAATTTATCCGAGCAGTTGCGTTGGTCCTGAATTTCTACGTTAAAAATATGCCTATATACATACAATGATACAAATATTTCGAACAATGATATTTCATTGAAACATAATACTAAAAATTGTCGAGTGCGTTTAAATTATATTAAAAAATATATTCCATATTTTGAAGAAAATCTTGAGTCTAACGCAGATGCATTTAACAAAATATGTATCTTTATTGAGATAAAAAGTCGTTCCCCCATATAAGTGGTTCTTTAAGAAACCCTAGACTGTCGTCGTGGGTGGAAATCGGCAGGCGTCTACGCTGACGCATAAGAAAGTCGTTTCGGAGCGGTGTGGTGTGAGGGGCGCTGTATGAGCTAGTGTGCGTTTAGGCTCTCACCGTAGTGAAGCAAGATCGGCAGCAAGCCTCGAGAGAGATAGGGAAGGGAGAAAAGTCCGGTAACTGTCATTCGAAGAACAACCGACGTGCCGTGAAGATCGTTGAATGATCGGCTTCTCTCGTTTCGGTCGAGTTGTCACGAAAATCGTGTAAAAGAGTGATCTACATGAAGAAGAAATAATATTTCTACATCAGAATCGTTGAATGTGTGACATAACAAGTTCCAAAGTGCATATGCAACGATAAAGAATGCAGAATAGGATTCAAGTATGGTGTAACGTTACTTCGAAGTTATTTTAAAAATTAGTGTTGGAAGAAATCGTGAAAGTGAAGTGGTTTGCAAAAATGTTCCGATTTTTAGTTTCGTGATTTAGGAACGATATTGAAAGTCGCGTCCGGCCATACCTTTTCCGGGTGTTCCTATTCGAATTGTACGCAACGCCGCTAATTTTCCTAAATGGCTGCAACGCATTTTTAACTTGCGTTGAATTTACGAGTCTACGTGCATTCGAGTTTTCGAGCGGAACACATTTTTCGATTCAACGCCGGAAGTATCGTCGTGCTCGCTTTGCAATTCGAATTTTGCGGTCGCGTTGTCGATTTGGCGATTGCGACATAATTGAAATCTTTTTCAAACACATTTTTCGATGAAATAAAAAAAAAAGAAAAGAGGATTTCTGTTCAGAGAGAAATTCGAAGAAAATCAATAATGACTTAAAGCTGATATTTGAATAGAATATATATATATATATAATATTAGACAGAGCATATGCAAATAAACTGAAAATATAATAAATCAAGCAATTTGCAAGGTATGCAAATATTATAGAATGATTTATGCAAATCATATAAACTACGATACAGTATAGTGATAATATAACATAAATATAATTTAATACAGTATATAATGTAATATAATAACATAATACAGAAATTTAAAACAATTGATATATTTGTGTATCACGATACATGCAATATAAAAATAAACGAATTTATTTAAATATTCAAATGGAAATAAAAACTAAATCGCTCGGAATATATTCAAACTGCAAGAGAAATAGATATGCGATAAAATGACAGCAGCAGTGAGATGTGCTCCATGAATTAAACATTGATCACGATGAGAAAGAATGTATAGACAACGAAGAGGCACGTTGTTTGACAGGAGTATTATCGACGATCTAGGATCATAGCCGCTTTTCTTCGATCGCGTGTCGTGTAACGATACATTGTGTTTCCCACGACCGACTGATCGTTTCTTGCAAGGAATCATTCGAAAGCACAAGAGCCACGCCTTGACAATCTTTAAAGTCGTGCAATAACATGCTTTCTTACGTTCAACATCGTCTAAATACGACACTGAAAAATGTCTTGAGACTTGGTATGCGAATAACTTTTAATGAGAAGATCGCGACTTTGTTCATTTAATTAATCGATCACTTGGTGAATACGTGTGTCTCGGTACATTCTGTCATTAAAATTGCGCTTACGTATAGTCCGAGAAATTACAATATGTAAAATCTTATGTTTTAATGCATATACAATGATGATTTTCTACGCAACGTATTGCAATAAATTTCACATTGTTAAAAATGTTACATCTCATTTCTCGCTCCAATACGAATAATTTCTCATCTTAACGTTCCAGTCAAGGATTTTCAAAAATTTGAAAATGGAGTGAAACCGAGGGTGCAAGCAAATTGAATATCGGCACGTACGTCAAATATTTATTCACCTTTCTGTTTGATCTCGTTGGTTTATGTCGCGAATGTTAAAAAATCTGCCTTCGCGCCAGAAAAGAGAGAGAGAGAGAGAGAAAGAGATGAAAAAAAATTGTTTTCTCCATCATAATTTATTACTAACAATTATTGTCGAAACTCATAAAAATAAATTAATAAGCTTCGTATATTACGAAAAGTGGTTTGCAAGAAAAAAAGATCTCTTTAATGCTTATATTAATAATTCTTATTTTAACTTATATCTTTTATTTTTAGAATTGTTGAACAAGATACACGATAAATATTTTAAAATGTTTTTAACTTGCTTAATCTTTTTTTGAAAAATGACAAACATAAAATTGGAAATGCGTAATCATTGGGATTTTAATCTTGTGGAAAGTTCGGCACGTGTGTTTCGAACTTTCAACCGCAAGTTTATCCGAGAAGCTTATCATCCGATATGCTGACTGTATATTGCACATGGATATGGTCGATGCTTTTGGAAAACATTATACATCTGATTAGATGCATCGGACTGCGCTTTGCCATGGTCAAAGAGAAACCAATCCAACTGGGTGTACGTTTCAAGTCCGAAATAAAGTATTAATGTTATTCTGCTTTAGCTTCATGAAACTTTAGACGGATATTACGTAACTTGAACTCAAATAAATGTAAAAATATTTTAAATGTAAATTTTTTAATTGAAAAACCGACTAAAAAAAATAATTATTATTACTTAAATTTTAACATATTGTAAATTACGCTAAATTTTAACATTGAAAACTTTATAGAGGTATAAGCGATTAAATTTTCGACCAGAGGTTTCTCTAATGGAAACGTTAAAGGTTGTTCAACAATTCAATTAATTCGATCATTCGTGCTTCCGACGGAAACGGATCGTTATAGTACGGCCGAGCGGAGTACGGAATTTGCGATAACCCTGAGATTATTCAAACGACAACGGGGCAACCGGGCGCGATAAAAATTCCTCGAAGAATCCCGTCCAGACACAGTTCAGCACACTCGCAGCCGTCGCCGTCCCTTTCCGTGTGGTTCATGTTCCTGGTCGCACGTGTGTGCGGCTTTGCGTGCCTACGGCGTGCACGTGGTGTTGACCCCATAAACAGGCTTGGCGACTAAAAATACCCACCACGTCGGGGCGAACCAGTTCGTTGGAGAAAGAAAAACGGACGATGGATGGAAAAGAAGTCCGAATGCGAACGCACACGAACGAAACGTGGCGGAGTCGAGGACGAGAGGAGGACATTGGAAAGTTCAATGTCGTGTGACACTTATTTCTGCCGTTGGCTAATCAGATATATATATATATATATATATACACACACCCGAATAGACGAAGCAATGCGTTAGAAGGAAGACTGTTCTGCGTGGTTCGCGATAATACGATTTGTAGAAAGCCGTGTGATTGACGGCAGATCTGACCGCGATCGCTGCTGTTAACAGGGTTACCCATAACGATGTTTTATACCCTATTAGGAACATCAATCGCAGTTTCTTGATTATTGGAGGATGTCGTGATCGTTATAGTACCGAAAAATTTGTGACTACAATAGAATTACATCAATTTGCCGCTATTAGTAATAATAGTGTTATTAATATCACGATTTATGAGTAATATCGAAAGATCTACTGTTAATTGATATAATATATTGTATATAAAATATCCTAGAAACATATAATCAATTATTTTTTATTTATAGATTCTTAAACATTGATTTTTAGTTGATGTCTTTGCGAAAACGTTAAGAAAGATTTTTCGTAAATTTTCAAGTTTTTTAACATTAAATATTTTTTAATTAATCTTTAAAATGAAATTTTAATTTAAAATAAAGTTAAAATCCACATAATTGAGGAATAAAATTTATTATAAATTGCATATTCAAAATTTATTTTCCAAATCGGTCGAAGAGTCCATATGTCACAGATAACTCAGCAAGTCAGAAGCACTTTGTATATACCTACAAAACATCTGCTGTTGATATATAGTAGATTCATAAGATAAATACAACAGCAGGGTTAATGACAGTACGACCTATAAGAGTTTTCTCTGCAAAACTTGAGCATACGCCGTATAATAACCACTTGAAGAATGGTCATTATACAGCATGCTCTACGATAGAAAGTTGCCGGGTATAAAGCTAGTGTGTCGATTTTTAAAGGAACTGCATCAATTATCCAGTGCGCGGTTGACGGGTCTGATTACGACAATAAAAAGGAAAGGTGAAAGCACGAGGTGTTACAGCTAATAAGGGATTAGCGTGCCGGGTGCGCGAATACGATCGACCTGATCGATCGACTCGGTCATAATCTCTTAGAAAGAAAGATCCTGTCTAGACATTGAAAGTTATCAACTGATATATGTTGGACTGGCGCCTGATTATAAACAAGTATTTAAATGGTACGTCTGTAATTATTAACGACTAGAACGCAACGTGACGTGGCTCGAAAGTGGTGGCTTGTAGTGTATCAGTGTATGACTTTACGTGACGAGAAACCGAAGAAACATGACTCGAAACCGGCAGCAGATCTTCCCGCTGCGACCCTTCGCAACCCTGGGACGGCGGATCTTGCGAAACAAGCTGTACAGAAGGTACGTCGGGCGATATACGGTTCCATTGTGTAACGGTAACGTACGTAAAAAGGGCGGAGTATGTCACCGATTGTGTTTGAGATACGATAAAATCGAATTGCCGACTGTGTCGGAAATTTTTACACTTGATCGCGCCAAATTTCCATTCGATATATTTGTATGAATTTCTATTTTATATATCCTCTAAAATTATATTATACATTTTATTTGGAAAAATGTTATTAATCTTTAGAGGATAGGGATCTATTTTTTAAATTTTACAGTTTTTTTTTAGTAAAATTTTAATTCACTATTTTACCATATTTCTTGTCTTAAAACGTAACACAGTTTCAGAACTATTATAGTGATTTTCCTATCTTGTAAAGGTTAAATGTAATAATAATATTGGAATGTTATATCAGAGTATATAATTATATTATAATTACCTTATCTAGGAAAATCTAAAAAGAGCTTGAACTCGTTGCTGGTACAAATTATAATATTACTGTTTCGCGAGTGACAACTTTCACACGAAGTCAAATAAGGTGCAGAATAACATTTAATTGCTATATAAATGTGCACGTAAGCAAAGGACAATTATACTATCTTCCTTTATTAATCAATTATGTGTTTCTATTAAGCCACTGCGAGATAAAACGCGCGTGCGTGAAAGTATTAGTTTTAATACATTAATTTATCGCGAGACTATTCTTCGTAAATAACATGTAATTAGACAAGGGATAGTTGGTTTAGCACAATGTTTGATAATAAGTGCTTTCTGTCTCTTGAGATTCCTTATCTAAACATATCTAATTAAATGGAGTCGCTATCGCACTTTATATGTATACGACAGTATAAAATTATGTTTGTCATAAATGTTTCTAGATTCTGTTGTTTTATTTAAAGTAATGAAAAGAGGAAAAAGTGAAAGCAATTAAAATATTAGATACATGTAGTTTAATGATTGAACAAACATGAAAATTTGAGTGTCTGTCACAAATCAATGAATAATTTATTATAAATAAATTTAGATTAATTTTTATTTGACTGGAGGGTTCTTCTTAATATTTTTGAAATTATATAATTATATTATAAATTTATTAATAAGAAATCGTAGTAGATCACAAATTTTAGACGATCTTGTCTGATAAGATTTTAGTCAGCATATACCTATATGTGACTATTAAATTTTAAAATTTATAAATTGAGAAAGTTTGTTTAAATAAAGCCTACTTTTAATAAAACCACTTAGAAGCTAATTGAATCCAAAGTTACCTCGACAAATAGAGATCGACCTTATTCTGACGTGCAATTGTCGCGCTTATTATTGATATTCCGGGAGAAAATCGACGTCTAATGGTGCCCCTTACACGCGGAGAACCATTTAACCCGGATTCTCTGCTGTCGCCGGCGGGTTTATAGCGCAGAATAGCCGCGCCAACACGGGCGGGGGCTCTCTTTCACTTTGCGAAATTCTCGGCACGCGATTCGGATTGACGCGCGCACGAAAACCAAACGCGACCTGAATCTTAATCGGCGACGACATTGTAATGTGGTCAAATCGCATTCTATTCTATTCTTTTTTCTTCTTTCGCATATTGTGCGATGGATAACAATATCGATTTAGCCCACGTGTACTTCAATTTTTGTAACCTCGCGAGGAACATCGATCCAATTAGCAGGAATACGATGATTAATTGAGACAATTATCGCGGACTGCAAACTTCAGTTGTATATGCATTTGTTACGTATTTGTTATTGATATTATTTATTATGTAATGAACAAATACGCATTTGTGACTGGCGAAGTATCAAAGCAAAAATCACGAGGCAAATTACAAGTCTGTTTTTATTCCTGTACTCTCTGAACTGGTATTATACACACGGCGCAAGTTAAAACAAATATATATTGTTTTATTACTTATTCTACCGTGAACTAGAGAGAGTTCAGAGAGTTTTTGGAATAAATAAAAAACAAACCTCTCGTATCTAAATTTTGAGTACTATGGCTGATTGCATAAATTGTAGGAGGATAGACCGAAACGAATCAGATCACAGGGCGAATTGAATCAATATAAATTTTGAGACAGTTAGTCAATATGTGTCGTTAATTTTGTTATTTTTTATTTCAAACGAGCCATTTTATCGTGTTCCACGCTTCCTCTTGCATCAGAAAACAATAAACAACAGTTATGTTCTGTATTGATGTGAATGATGTGATTCAATATCAGTCGATATAAGCGCAGAGATCGTGTTTGTGTGAGTACACAAAGATATTTTCATACAAAATCACGATTTAAACAAATTTTGTAACTTTATAACAAAAAAGTTTCAACCTTTTAAAGATAGATATTTCAAGCTTTAAAAATTTATTTATTTTTGACGAATATATTGTATACAATAGTTTTGAGCTAACAAAAACCGCAGAACTTTTCCTCCGATCCAATATATATTCGTATAAAATGTACCTTATTTTTTTTTATCGTGAACTGATTTTAGAGAAATATGCAGTTTTACGTCACGTTTGGGTAATCGTATATAAAAGCACCCATTGATTTTTTGCTGTCTGACTTTCTGACTTTTAGTCCGGTGTGTTTTGTCTACATACATCATATACGAGAGTATTAGGCTCGATGACTCATTTTAGGGAGCAGCCGAGAATGTAACACGATTGGCCCGGCGCGGATACGCGCAAAACACGTGTGTAAATATATACGTGCGATAAGTTCGAGGACATTAAAAGAGCGGGGTGGACAAAGGAGAGAAGCGGGTGGACGAAGGATTAACAGGCGTTATCCGGCCGGAACGAAATGGCAATGTAATTGTGACGGACGAGCCGCCAGGCGGTTCTATCAGTGTGCTCGTCCAAATAGCAAATAGAGAGAAAGGAAGAGAGATGAAGATATATACAGAGTTCAAATTACAACGCTGGCTACCGCTGGGGCTTTATGCTTGTTTTACTCAATTCAACTCCTCGCTGCATGCTACGCGCGTCTCTGCTCCGGGGATCACATAAACGCTCTGTATACTGACGATACCATTGACCTACGATCACTTCATTAAGCACTAATTGCTTCTACAACTTCTGCGTAAAGTGCACGTTCCAATTATCGATAAATCAATGCTTCCACGACTAATCAAACTAATTTTTGCTACAGATACTTCATGATTTATCGGTTATAAAATTGCAATATGTCAGATTGATTTCATGGAGTAAGACAATTACTGTGCTTAGTTAATTATACATATATCTACACTACTGATCAAAAGTTTAAGTTCCCCCCACAGATTGATAAAAAATATATAATATAAATAGCACAAATTTTTCATAATCAAATTTGGCTTTCTTTCAAGGAAAAATGTAATATCGTACAAATGTTTTTTGTTGATTTTCTCTCTTTAAAATATCCTCCTTCTATTAACTTTTGTAAAGTAGTAGTTGAAATTTGAGTCCAACGCACTTGCAGAAATTCCCACAATCCATTTTGATCAGTTCGAATACATACACAATGTAGAAAATTAACATTTTATTTAAACGTCTATCTTCTGTTTTACATGAAGAAGAATAAAATATCAATTAGATTTCAATTAAATTCAACAATTATGAAATTGGTTAATAATTACATAATATTTATTATATTTTAATCTATTTATATTTTAATTTATTATGTTTCAGTCGTATTTTGCAAATAAATTTTATAATGTATTATTGAATTAACATATATCGCATATAAAGGTTTTTTTTTAATAAAACGATATTCCTTTATAGGAAATTATATTTCCGATTTCCTATTTCTCGCAACTATAAAATAATATTTCGGCAATAACGTTTGTATGGCGGATTGACAATATTGAAATGGGATTAGTGTCTTCAAATAGGCTAGTTGACCCAGGTCAAAACGACAAAGAATTGCCTTTAGCCACGAGACGAAAGACGCAAGGAAACCTCAGGCCTTAATCTGGCTTTAGGTCATGGCCATGATTTTACGAGGCCCAGGTTGCTGTTCCATACGAATAAGCTTCGACCTACTCGTTTTTATGACCGCCATTGACTGAAGGGGGAAAAATTGATTGCGCTTTGCTCATTTCTTAATGAATTCATCAAAAAAGTGCTGTCTAATAATCTTCTAATAGTACTATAATAAAAAATATAGTTTTGCAAAAAGATAAAAATATATATAATGAATAAAATATTTTAATTGGAAAAAAGGGATCTTAGAAAAATGCAGGGGTAAATTAAAATTAAAAGTTTCAAAGTGATATATATATATATATATATAAAATATATGTATATATATATATATGTGTGTTTATTTTATAAATTTTTCTTTAATTTAATAATCTTGATTGAAGTATTAAACTTAC
This sequence comes from Cyphomyrmex costatus, assembly GCF_001594065.2. NCBI lineage: Eukaryota > Metazoa > Arthropoda > Insecta > Hymenoptera > Formicidae > Cyphomyrmex > Cyphomyrmex costatus. Next base: position 1,009,156 of record NW_017276629.1, on the reverse strand, counting down.
TAGGGAATTCAAAATATATTTTGAATAAATTTGATACTTTTGATGAACATATCACAGCTTTGCGGATATACGAATTTTTGAAACATTTAAAACAAGTTATGACTTGCGTACTTTTCTGAATGTCAGTGACTGTTCGAAAAATAAAAATTGAAAATGTTACAGAGACTCTATTATGGACCGCTGTATATAATACGTGCTCTCTCCATTAAATCCTTTCTAAAGTCATTCTCTCAAAGCGCCGTTTCCACAGTGTGACAAAGACTTTAATGCTACGAGCAGGAGGTCTAACGTAATTTATGTACAGACATGAGCAATCCTTACCAGAGCAACCTTGAAGCTATAACGATCATGCTCCGAGATATCTCGTTGCGAAAGTTCGATACACGACCCGGGAAATCCCATTAAAGTCCTGAAACTTCGTTGCTTTATGCTTTTGTTTCCGCTTCCGTTGTGCACGTCACGAGTGACAAGCTTTCGCATGGAAGGATCATTCTTCCAATCATTTCCTTTTGAGTTCTCTTGCGTAATGTTCAGATCGAAGTAAAAGAAAAACTTGCAATGTTTACAATCCTTCGAAAATTTTAATTTTTAGCGCGATTTCCTAGAATTCTTACCTCATAATAAAAAATATTATAGATAACTGATTGAATGCGGACTCTATATGAAAGGTACATATTTTCAGTAAAATTAAATTAGATCTTTTTTGCTGAAATAGAACACATATTGCGTAGTAAATAAAGAGGCAAATGAAGAAAGTAATATATTTTTTATAGATTTTCTTTAGGTAGCATTTTCGTCGGAAATGATCTGATCTGTCCGCATGTGTCTCTCGTTTCGCGCGCCCCTCATAAAACGCACGTGGCTCACGTGCCGCTTATCAGCGCTTTCCCTCGCCTTGAGGGTGAACAATTCCATGTCAGCACAGGAAGGAACACGTGGTACTCGAAACCTTGAAATCACCCAGGCGGGTCCCCGCGGGGCGCAGTCGCTTCAAGGACTCCTTCGCGCGCCCGGTCGCGTAATGTCCTTATTAAGGAGCAGGGTCGAATGCCACTCCTTGCTGAACACGACCGTGACTCCGGTCTCGCGTTATTTCAACAAGCTTTTCGGGTCAAGACCGTACGAGCTTATCCGCATCATCGCCACCGGCATTAAATTACGCCCGTGTTATTAAACAACGGCTGGCATCCTCTCTATCGATTCTTTGTGTGAACAAGTGTCCTCTCTTTTGAGAAAATACGTTACCGTCAATTATCGTAAATATTGAATTACTTTATACATAAAGAAGTGTATAAGACAAAATATATGAAGAGCAACTAAAATATGCGTGTGGTGTATCAGTTTTCAAATAAAATACTAAAATAATTAAAAATTATTGTATACTAATTTTTAATATATTTTGTTTTATTTTCATAGCTTTTTTGCATTATATGCTTTGAATAGATTTTTAACAAAATTTTAAAAAAGAAAGGATATTCATAATTACAGAAGAGAAAACAGAAAGATATATAAGCAAACTATACAATTCTTTGCTACTCCTTGTATTTTTATGTGCTTCGTGTAAAGTAGCTACTTTCGAGTGTACTATAAGTACTGCTGGATCGATTCTCGTCCTTGGAAATCTCTTGAAGCATCTTACGGAAGAGGATATCGAGTTGTGATAGATTCATATCTTTACGATACAGATCCTATTGTCTCCAGAGAACGTGCTATTGGCACAACTCTCGACTGAATCATCCGCTTCTATCAGTATATTCCTCAGAGATACGAGGAAGATTCCAAGATAGGCCAAGCACGAGAAGTTTCTGATCTTCCGCTTCGATAAACTCGAGTAACATGCTTGCCAAGTAAAATAATGCATTGAAATCATTTTTAAATCAAAAGTGAATTTAATTTAACATAAATAATTCGATTTAGAGAAAATATAATTTGACTTTGTTTTTGAAACCTGCAATGAAATATGTAAATATGAAGCCTACAACAGAAAATACTTCTCTAGTATAAAGTTAATAATTTTATATGGTACATACTTTTCATCACGAAGAAAATGTAAATAATTATAAATAAACTAAGTCACATAAAAAAAAATAAATATTGTTTCAAATCAGTAACACGAGCGGCAAAGCATAATAATTGCATCAAGATATTATTCGAGTGCGCTTTCCAAAGCGTCTCAAACATTACAATTGCAAACTGTAACCACGATACGATAATAGAGTACTTATCTGCTACGAACGATACAATACTGTTTTATCTGAAGGAAGCCTTTTGCCTTTATTTTCTCGCTTTGTAACGGTCCACGTGTCGCAACGGTTGCCGATAAGTATTCATAAAATTGCGATGTTGGTGGATGCTGCGGAAAGCAGCGAGCTTGTTCCTGTATCGAAACGCAGAGAGCGCAGGGGATGCTCTACTATATATATATATATATATACACATTCGTGTGGGGGTGTCGAATGCGCGCGCGCGTTTCTTTGCAAGTAGGTCAATCGAAGAAGCGATACGTCGGGAGTGAATTTCCATTTTCACGAAACTGACTTTGATTGCACTCGTTGCCACAATTAGTGGCGACACAAACAACAATCTCTATAATTGAAAAAAAAAATAAATTCTAAGATACACACTCGAGCGATTTATATACTCATTCGATTGATCTCTGATGCTTTTAGTCAAACGAAAGTTTTGCGATTAAGAAATCGTTAATGACGATGCAAATGATGCACCGTGGGGAGTTTCATTTCTCATACATTAATTATTCTTCAACGACATGTTCTTTGATTAATTTGAAGTCGATTTTTCATTAGCTAATGTCAAGGGAGATCGCCATTTACCTGTAGTTTTTGTCATCATATCTTCGTAATTAAGTTTTTTTTCGATCCAATTAAAATTCTATCAAAGGAATTCTATTTAAAATTCACAATTTACAGGTCAATTCTAAGCAGAATCATAAGGCTTGTAATTTGTTCTCGTAAGATTTGTAAGAACACTGACTAGAATGCTTATAACTTTATGCAGTATCTTTACAAACAGCTTTTTGCAACCATAAAATTTACGAGAACGAGAAAATATACCACATTTAGCAACTACATTTATAAATAATACCTATATAATATTGTAATCTATATATAATAATTTATTTATCCAAGTGATTAAATATTTTAGGTGCAATTAGAATTAAAATCTTATTTCCGGTCGCATATTTATTTTAGTATAGAATTACACCTGGATCTTGGATATATAAGCTGCTACAAAAAATTGCGAAGACTGATGCAATTATTTCACGAAAACGTCGTCTTTAAAGGCTGTGCATTATTTATGTTCCTCGAGGCTACCCCGCTTTAGCCACACAAACCAATGACGGGTATTAATTGCTGCTTCTCCAGGTCGCCTATGTTGCATCCAAAGGAAAGAGCAAAAGGAAAGATGAGACATAACTCTTTAACCGAGAGACTCGTAATTAAATCGTTCCTCGATGCTCTGAGGTTTTAATCATGAAATGTAATTTTTCAATGCTTCTCTTACGAGAGATCGAGCTCACTGGCTTTTTAATTGCTTCGACGTTTCTTTTTGTTAGCATTTGGAAATAAAAATTTTGTCGAATGTCTAATTGTGCGGTTGCACCACTTCGATGCGCTCGTCTAATTTATTGCTTTTATAGCACGTGCTTTATGCTCATGAAATAGTTAGGAATACCGAAAATTCTCCTGCTTTCAAACATTTCACACGTTAGGAAAAAGTTCCTCTAAATCGAATTGGATTTCTTAGTTTACTTAAAATATTTGTTTCGTCCAAATGAATGTTCCCTTCTGCTTACAATTAGTCGAATAATCAAAATAGAATATTTCCACATTTTTTACGTGGTCAATTTTTTCTCTTACATTATATGGTCTTAGTATGTTTAAATTATGATTAATGAAGTTTATGAATATTAATATTATCAATTCGCAGAAATTATTTCATACTGTTTTTCTTCTTTGTGTTATTTCTATTATTTTCTCATAATTCAGCGCTCTGTATTTTTCTATAATATATTTCTTGGTACTTTTAATTTTTATATTCACCACATTATACAATATTCTTTTATTGCTATTCTATATACATTTTACCTACATCTTTCTATCACACGTATAATATTTATTTATCCTGTACGCTCTCTTTTTGTATTCCGTTTCTTTTTATAGGTAAGAAAAATCTTCCTCCCCGTATATATTCTAAGGAATTTTATTCCAGGGGTAGGGTAAATTTACCACAGCTCTATCTTTATCCACATCTATTTCTGCATCATTCTTTATTTTTTTATGCGCGAGCAACGATTTTCGTTGATATGTTTAGATATCGGCCATGAGAGTGACCGTACGAAAAAGGCTGACAGTTTAGCGGGTTGCCCTAGTTTTCCAAAAGAACGGTGGTGGTGGTGGTGGTGGTGGCGGTGGTGGTGGCGGCGGC